>NC_041394.2:39355225-39650225 GCF_900747795.2 Erpetoichthys calabaricus
TAACGTGCTACTTTAGTTACAATGGGATTTAAGAAACTAGTAAATTAAACGATTTTAAGATGAAGTTTATGATGTTCTACTTTAATGGCAAAATAAACTACGTGATTAAAGTGGAAATTTCAAGATTAAAGTTGACATTTCGTGCTTTTTTCCCCACTGTGTGCCTATATTTTTTGTCTGGACCCTAATAAGCTTTCATATGACACTCAGACGGTGGGCTACGACTCGCCTTTTCACGGCGACTTTGATATGTGACTTTTTTATTTTGGGCACTGTGCGGCTTTGTGAACTTGAGCTTTCGAGTTTCTCCAACACTCTGTCACTCGATCAACTTCATTTTGTTGATTATACCACTGTTTAAACCAACAAATAGTACGTTTTTCCTTTGTCTCCACTTGGTATTCGCTGAAATTCTTATATTTTCCCCCGTGCTTTTCCCATTGTCTTTCCACAGAAGGCTATTTATATTGATTTGCATATTCAAAGAGGCGTAATTCTGGGAGGAGTTGGGGCGGGACAGAAGGCGCGTGCACGTGCGTTACTTTTCACGCTGATCGGGATTTATGTAGCGGAAGAACATGGAAGTTTGCGTACGTACAGATTCCTGCATCTGGATTTTTCTGTGTACACGTACATTCCTGCTTTGTGCTTACGCCATGTTATAGTGTGAGTTCTACACACAACGTTATATATGAGGCCCCTGATCTTAACCATATTGAGCATGCATTTCACTTGTTGAAGACTAAACTTCGGACAGAAAGGCCCACAAACAAACCAACTGAAAACCGCTGCAGTAAAGGCCTGGCAGAGCATTAAAAAGGAGGAAACCCAACATCTGGTGATGTCCATGAATTCAAGACTTCAGGCTGTCATTGCCAGAAAAGGGTTTTCAGCCAAGTATTACAAATGAACATTTTATTTCCAGTTATTTAATTTGTCCAATTACTTTTGAGCCCCTGAAACGAAGGGATTGTGTTCAAAAAATGCTTTAGTTGCCTCACATTTTTATGCAATTGTTTTGTTCACCCCACTGAATCAAAGCTGAAAGTCTGCACTTCAACTGCATCTGAGTTGTTTCACTTAAAATTCACTGTGGTAATGTACAGAACCAAAATTAGAAAAATGTCTCTGTCCAAATATTTATGGACCTAACTATGTATGTGTATGTATATATATTATATATTATAAATTACATCTGGATGTTCACTTGCCATCTTTATGTATAAGGCTTTTAACTAGAAAACAATATGCACCAGTTTCTGATAAGAGTGAAGGTTTGTTTTGTATTTTATAGCTTAAATTTTGTTCAACAAGACTCAGCTTGATTTTCTTAGTATACTTTCATTTATTAGAAATTATCATAATATTAATGATAATATCCAAATAACTATGGCATATCTACTTTTTTTATTAATCTGTGGAAAGCACCTTGAGTTGCACGTAAATGTAAGATAAGGAATTATATAAAATTATTATTAAAACTGTTTCTACACTTGCAAATCTGTCTGGATGGACATTTTTGGAGAGTAATACAAAACCTAAAAGTTAATTGCTGAAAATCTAAACTATTTTTTTGTTAGATCTCATTCTTAGTTGGAGGAAAGCGGGCTTGGATTAATTTCTAAAGTTTGGGTAATTTTCTTCTTTCTGTTGTATGTTCTAAAGAATTATTGCTTTTGGTAGTTGAATTTTACCACAGTAATTTTTTTAACAAGTAATTAACCTAAGCATCTACCTATGTCCACTCCTACACTTTGAGATTGCACAAAATACACATCTTATCACATACTCTTAGTATTCTATTGCTGACAATTACTAGAAATGTTTATTTGATGGTGAAAATATATTTATTACACTGTACTTACATTAAGCAATATATAATCTAAATAAGTGAATGTGCTATTTAAGACCTAAACTCTAAGCTCTGATTTGCTTTAAAAATTAGCTTGATGAAAGTAGGATGTCTCCAAAGCTGTGCAAAAAATACTATCATCATCATCATGTACCTAGAACATTTGAAGAATGGGGTCTATGAAAACACTGTCCATAAACAGAACCTTCCTAATTTGCTACATTATTGTGAAAACAAAAGACACAGGAAAAAAATGACATTGGTGATTATTTGCAAAAAGAAACTGCTGATAGACTCAATAAAAAAAATCAGCAGGGTGGGAAAAAAAAGTCAGGTGATCGATTCAACTATGTTATTTGTTGCTGAATAGCATACTTGCTTGTTCACTGCAGTTTTTGTGTTGGTCTATACTATGTGTTGTACTATATTGTATCTTATTCTGCCTGAAGTGTTTCCCCACAAAAATATGATCTAGCAGTCATGGAAGGTTGTTGATCTTTCTTGGAAAAAGTCATTGTTTTGGTCATATGTCACTTCTATTACATATTGGTGCATAGAAATATATACTTTTGTATGTTAATTCATACGTGACGTTAGGGCTGGGCGGTATGACCAAAATTCTATATCATGGTATTTTTCAAATTTATACCAGTTTCAAGGTATTCAACTGTATTTTTTCCCCATGCATGAGTGGATGTTAACCACGTTTTCCACTGCAATTACTGCAGCAGACTGGCTAAGAATAACATTCAACTGCCATGAAAATTGTACAAAACATTTTTTAATGTGTACAAAAGTATTAATACAGGTTTGCATGGCCCCATAAAGTGATAGTTTTCAAGGGGGTGGCACTAATGAAGAGAAGGAATTACATTGCATAACAGTTGCAGTCAAAATATAGAATGTTTTTACTGAATAAATTTTGTAAACAACTTAAACTATAATTTTGACAACATATTTGTAACCATCCAAAGAGGCATTTAGACTTAGTAAAATATTCAGAGGTGCTTGTCAAAAGTTGTATTGCACTGAACAGGTCTTAGAAAAGGAACAGAGAGTAAATATTTTTTGTAAACCAACTACACTTTCTGTTAATGTTAACAATCTCTGTCCACTGACACATTAGCTATATGGATTATAATGGCGTTGGTTATCTCGATCCACCACTTGCTTTTTTTGTCATAGGCAGTACCTCTAGCAAATGCGTCTACTGACTCGTAACTGTAACTGACTCGAGTGTCCTCTAGCTTTTTCAGTTTTACCTGAGGACTTGGAGGGTGCCAATCTTAGTTCCATACATTCATGGTACTCCAAAGCATGTTTGCGGCTAAGGAGGTGCAGCAAATTGCTCGTGTTGCCGCCTCCGGAGACAACTTTAGCTCCACAGCATTTGCAGTAAATAGTTGTTTGGTCCACACCCGACCTTTTAAAACCAAAATCTCCAGACAACAGACACAGCTCCTTTTTTCGGCAAAAGTTCTTCTGTGTCATCATGTTCAACTTTATCATCTGCTACAGCTTCAGTTTCAGAATGTTCTCTGTCTGTTTTAACTGCTCAATACCTCCACTAACACATGTACTCCGTTGTATGTGTGTTTAGCAGTGTAGCAGTGAAAAAGATCCCCCCCCTTAAATATTTTCCCACTGCGCCACGTTCCGAACATTGTTTAGGCTATTTAAACTGGTACTGCAATATAAGAAAAATGAATATCATAACAAAAATAAACGGTTTTCGGTATGAACCGGTATACCTCCCAGCACTACATGACGTGTTCATGGCTCATCTTGCATAGGAACTTTCTTTCCTCTGCATGTCCTGGAATACAAAAGAAACACCACCATGCTCGAAAATGTGGAGACTGGGCAAGATCGGGAAAAAAAAAAAACCTGGTCACCGATTACAACCAACCGCAAGATGGTATGCAGAATGAATATGAATAATATGAATAATGTTGCATCTGTGCCACAATGTTTTCCGAAATGAACTATACAGATCATAAAATGAATAATTCCAAATATTATATACCTAGGTCTCTGTTTTTGTCAGTGTGGCTTTGACATCATGGACAATAAGGCACATACTAATTCAGCGTAAGCAGGAACACTTAATAAAATTGAATAAAAACAATCAAGTGACAATGAGATACAAAGAAGGCAGATTCACCAGCATTTCTGTGTCAGCTTTTATCCATCCAGATCAGAGAATTTCCAGTGCCTCAAAACACCACTCACATCTACAGTTATTCCCAGTGTCAGTGGGGGGTTTGGGGGTGGTATGTATCGTGACTAACAGAATAATAGTGGGGAAAAAAAAAAGTTAACTTTTACAAGTACAATAAATTTACAGTGGCTGTTAGATGCAAATCAAATTTATGTTTTTATTGTATAATATTAACAATAAGAGCAGCTCACTACTCAAAACGGTAAATATACGAGACAGTCAGGATCGAACCAGGGACTCTTGATGACAACTCAGCAACTCTTACCACCGCACCACGGAAACTGTTGCGTCATACTTGAACCTTTTGTGAAAGTGTTTATTTGATCTTTGGACTTCAGGCTTTACACATTATATAGTTTGTGTCTACATTTTGTCATTTATTACTAAAATATGAAAAACGTTTCTGTTTCAACAATGTGTTTACACAGATTATTGTAGAAACTGAACACACATGAAATGCATGTGTTCCAAATAACGATCTATTATTTTCATTCTAAAACTCCAGTACTTCACTCCCAGATAATCAAGGCTGGAACTGGGAGAACTTTGTGCCTGTTCTGCAGCAGTGGGGGAAGCATAGCATGTTGCTTGCGGCTTGTCTTGATCGGCACATTTACAAGACAAAAGACGCTGACGGAGAGATGCAAAAGGATTTAAGGTGGGCCAGATTTACGAGTTTTTTCGTAGGCTTTGGTAATTCTAGTGTTAAAATTGTTCCAGTGGAAATCTCTGGGGCAGCATTGATCTCTAAGAAAATCTGAATGTGGGTGGATATTCATTTACTAAAGTTGAAAGCAGGGCTGGGATATTTTCTGAATTTTTAATTCGGTGTAATAAAAATCAATATGGAAAAGAAAATGTTCAATGCTTACATTTTACTTCCCACAACTTCTTCTGAACATTACATAAAAACTTTCCAGCGGTCTTTCTGAGCATGTCTGGCAGTGATGTGCGTGAGGAAAAAAAATTGAATGATAATCATAAAAGGAAGTTTAAAACAGGCAGTGTTAGCTCATCTGTTTGTATGCTATTTGGTTCTATGCAGAATGACAATTGTAGCAGTACAACATCTGCAGATAAAACATTACTACATATGAAGAGGCCATCCAGCCATATGTGGCATCTACAACAATCCCATTCACCTCCCTGGCAAAACAGGTCCCTGGTAAGCGAAGTTCCATAAAATGTTTGCTGTTGCACTGCATACTGTATGAGCAGGCACAAAGCAGGTGGAAGGAGACATCAGCTGCAGTGACTTACTATACCATACTTTACGCAAATCTGGAAGATTCCACCAGGTGGCAGTGCGAGATATCACAGTGACAACAGGTTTGGCTTTGCTGTGTTGTGAATTGCCTAAAACACCCATTAAATTTCCAAGGACACCTTGCAACAAAATCTCTGGAAAGGATGGATGTTTAATGATTAAATCCATCAATCCAGGGATGCGCCCATTCTAGCAAGCATTGGGCACAAAGGAGAAACAACCCCCGGACAGGGCATCAGCTCACTGCAAGGTGAATACAAGCACTCACATATGCTAGCGTCATTTTAGCATCACCAAATCCCCAAATCTGCACATCTTTGAAAGGAAACCGGAGCACACTGTGGAAACCCATCAGAGAAACATGAAAAATCCAGGCAGGGAACACCAGTGACGTGACTCTCTGCGAGACTGCAGAGCTACCACTCTGCCACCGTGCCTCCCCCATATTTGTAATTATTAACAGTATTCATTTAAATGAAAACCCAGCCACTGGGGATGCACAAACCAGTGTGTTTCTTCATGCCAGTCCCAAACCCGGATAAATGGAGAGGGTTACGTCATGAAGGGCATCCGGTGTAAAATTTTGCCAAATCGTACAACAATACAAATTTCCGTACCGGATCGGTCGAGCCCCAGGTTAACAACGGCCGCCACCAGTACTGTTAGTGGAAATTGGGCTACTGTTGGCCGAAGAAGGAGAAGAAGGGGGAGACGTGTCCGGAGGCAGAAGGACAGGAGGAAGGTAGAAAGAGTGGAACTGAGGGTAGGAACTTTGAATGTTGGCAGTATGACTGGTAAGGGAAGAGAGTTAGCCGATATGATGGAGAGAAGAAAGGTTGATATATTGTGCGTACAAGAGACTAAATGGAAAGGGAGTAAGGCCATGTTGATCGGAGGTGGATTAAAATTGTTCTATCATGGTGTGGAAGGGAGGAGAAATGGGGTAGGAAATATACTAAAGAGAAAAGTATGTCAAGAGTGTTTTGGAGGTGAAAAAGTGTCAGACAGAGTAATGATTATGAAGCTGGAAACTGAAGGTGTGATGATGAATGTTCTCAGTGTATATGCCCCACAAGTTGGGTGCTCAATGGATGAGAAAGAAAATTTCTGGAGTGAGTTGGATGAGGTGATGGACAGAAAGGGACAGAAAGTGGTGATTGGAGCGAATTTCAATGGAAATGTTGGTGAAGGGAACAGAGGAGATGAGGATGTGATGGGCAGGTATGGTGTCAAGGAGAGGAATGAAGAAGGTCAGAGGATAGTGGATTTTGCAAAAAGGATGAGCATGGCTGCGGTGAATACGTATTTTAAGAAGAGGGAGGAACATAGGGTGACATACAAGAGGAAGATGCAAATATACTTTAATACATTTCATCATGAACGTGATAAGTACAAATCTAAGGATTCTAAATGTGCAGAGAGTTTGAATATTATAAATTTAATGTGTTCTGTGTGGTGATCTATTGCTGCTTGCTGCTGCAGTCAGGTCAGGAGGAAGCCCCAGAAGCACATAGCGATTAACAACAGGGTTGGTTTTAAGATGATGTTTACAATGGTCTACTTCAATGATAAAATAAACTACCGAGATTACAGTAGACATTGCAAGATTAAAGCTTAAAAAGATTAGACGGCACAAGTATGTGAGACTTTTAAAATGTATCATGTCATTACATTTTGGAATATGCAATGCGTGAATATAAAAGCACCATGAATGCATTTGTATGTCTGCATTTTGCTTCAGTACATCGGACCATTCATCAAACATCGAAGCACACATATCGAATCCATAGGATCTTCAAAGCAGCTTTCTGTCATATGTAGACACTAAAGAGAGACTCTGACATCACATTCCAACTTCTATCACACCAATCACCCCAACTTTTTGCTGGTACTGCAACTCGCGCACGCGTAGCAGCCATGATGCATGTGCATTTTGACCATGAAGTATAAACAAGCCCTAAGTCCTCATCCATCTACTGTATTTCATATGGTCTTTGCTCAACACTGAAAAAACGCAACAAGCAGGAATGCAAACAGCAGCTTCCATAGTTTTCTTTAGTGTTAATTATTCAATGTTCACATACCAGTTATAGTGTAAACTGTATTACAGGTCATTTTAATTTTCAGTTTGCATTTTTATTTAGCAAGTAAGTTCAGCTTTCTAATTCTCGTTGCATTAACATTTATAATGTCCTGATAACCTTTGACTCTTAATGTTTGTATATTTGATTTCCTTCAAAAATCTTATTACTTTGTAAGCAGAGATTAATAACAGGATCATAAAACAAATGAAATCTATGTGATTTTTATAATGCCAAATTTTTCTACATTTTTTATAAATTGAAAATCAAGACCTTCTTCAACCAGTAATTCAAAAAACAATTGTGCATGATCTTTTAGGGACTTCCCAGCTACTAAACGCATTTCATTGCTTACATGCTCTCCTCCCCAGCTCCCCCCTCCCTCACCAAAATAGATTTAGTAGACCTATTACTGTTTTATCCTCTTCCCCAGGCTGAAGAACAGCATAAAAGGACACTGCTTTCAAACCACCGAGAACAGTGAAAGCTATAACCAATGTACTGACAGAATATACGTGCGAATATTTCTAAATACTTTTCAGTGGTGGAAAGACTAATGGAGATAACGTGTTGCTTCTAATGAAAGACATGGGGCTAAGGAAATATTTGTTGTAATAAATTATCTTTACTATCAGTCACATGAATTTCATAACAGACATCAACTTTCCAGGCGATTTCTTTAGATCAATGGTTTGTTTTGCCTAAAAAAGGAAATCCTAATTAAATGTGTGTCTACCTTTAAGGGGCAGCACTTCTGCCTTGCAACAAGGAGACTGGGTATTCCATCCTGGATACTCCCAGCATGGAACTTGCATTTTCTCCCCATGTCAGCATAGGTTTCCTCCCACACTCCAAAGACCATCAGGTTAGGTGAATTGGAGCTGCTAAAATTGGTCCTAGTGCATTTTCACCCTGAAATGGACTGGCACTCTGGGATTGTTGCACCAAATGTTTACTGTGATGGGCTTCAGGTTCTCCACAACTCTTCTCAGAATAAGCAAGTTTAAAATGGATAAATGAATGGCTTTACCTTTAACAATATAAGTTAACAAAAGTACATATAATTATTGGCAACTCCAATTTAGCTTGGTCAACAAGAACATTCATACGTATTTCTTAAAATACCATTGTGTTGTGGTCTTGAATTGGTCCCTGCTTTCCATCCAATGCTGCAAGAATAGGTTTCAGTTCACTGTGACCCTGTATTGGGGAAAAAAAGTATGTGTGAGAAAATGAACACTTTAAAAGAATCAAAAATTCTTAATATTCTAGCAATAAAATGCTGCCATATACAGATTTTAGAAAAAAAGCAACTTTAGGCTCATTAAAGTGGTGACCAGCAAGCATATCCAATTTCATAATAATGTTTAAGGAAGATTGCCCCAAGGCTCAAGATATTTGGTCTGATTTAATACTGTAAGTATTGTTTGCCCTATTAAACTTGTTGACCGTGTGCTTCTCTCTCCCTGGCCATGCATCACAATCATCATAGACATTTTTATGGCAAGAGTGATATTTTATCCTTTAACTATGATATTATAAATAATTTACAAATAACTGTCATTATACATTCAAAAACTACGTTATTCTAACATAGCTATGAGAACAGATCTGAAGCAAACTAAATGCTGCTTGCATTCATTAAAAAAAGTCTTCTGAAAACAGTCCTGTGATTTCAATGCTTAGCATGTTTAGTTTTTGACAAAGAATAACAAATTATGTATTACAATGTGAAACAGCTCTCCATTGTTTTATTCACATTTTCCCTAAATATGGCTGGAGTTTCCTTAATTACTGATTAGCACCATTATTTGAACAGTTCAATTTCATGTTATATGCCTGACCTTAGCCAAATAAATGAAAAAACATCCCCCAGGACAATGCAAAACCTGCACACATACAAATTATGATAAAGTACTACACCATTTCCAATAAAACGGCCAAAAGAAAACTGACCTGACCCATCAGTCCTTAGTCACACACAAAAAGTGATGTGTACAGCAATTTAAATTTGTACGATCAGAGTGTAGTATACCATCACTACTTACTGGACTATAAAAAGTAACTACCTTTTAGGATTGGCCCAGTCACATGATCATTTTCAGCTCCAATTGGGGCCACCCATTTGACTGAATGTCGGTTTCAGACGGCAGGTCATTGCAGTTCAGGCTCTGTAGGTCTGGTGTGATTCACTGGAAGGCATACTTTAACTGCCAGTATGGAGAAGCACAAAATGACCTCCAAAGCAGGGTTTCTCAATTGTTGAGTAGAAGGTTGCTGCCATTGGTTTACGAGTGGGTTACCTTAGCAATCTGAAGTGATGCGTGATGAGTTTCCCTATTTCTAAGTGAGCTTGTTTTTTTTTTTTAGCAAGGCAGACCTCCAATTGCACTCATTTCACTAAGGGGACAGTTTGCTAAAGCTGCTGTGAGCTGTCAATGAATTTAAAAAGGTCAAACTAGGTCACAGCACCATAAAGTTTGAGAAACACTGCTGTAAAGAAGGCAGTGTGGGACAAATGCATAATAAGCCACATGGTGCAGCACTGATTAAAACAAACCTTAAATGGTCCTCCAATAGTCATAATACAATTGAGACCATGTGAAAGAACAATGAAAAATGTATTACTGTTGCTGGTTTTGTGAATTTCTATAACATTACCACCTGGTTTCTTACAGTATGGCCCACTGCTGTAAGTATGAATCTCGTAAGTATGAATCTCCTCAACTCGGTCAGCTGTAAATCAACACATGACTGTAATATGGTTGTCAAAGGTATCAAGGAAAAAGTCAAACTTGGCATTTCAGAAGGAGGTGTGGCAACCATCAGTGATTTTTATGACAATGGCAGCCTTTTTTTTTTTTTTTTTACAACCAATCATTACAAAGAAAAATTGCATTGGTCAATGTTCATTTCAAGTTACACATCTCAGTACATGCTCACATAAGCGGGAATACATTTTAGACAGCCAATCGTGTACATCACTTTCAAAAACATTTTCTCTGAAACTCCTGCATGTTGCAGCTTCATTACACATTAGGGATATCACAATAACCAACATTTTGGTACTAATATGTTAGTAGGTGAATTACTCTGGAAAGCACTTTAATACACAATAAAAAGTTGACACAAGCTGCATATAAAAATGGCTCGCAGTGGTAATGCTAAAACACTGCATCAGCACATGTTAACAGGTACTACACGAATCAAACTTGTTAATTAAAAAAATTTTAAAAAATTAAAAAGCAAAAACACACAGACTTGTAATATTGCTACTTTGATCCCATTATGGAATTATTTCACAAAAATCTGTTACCAAATTTGATGCAATTGTTTAACTTATATTGTCACACATTTGTAAAAGGAGATGAAATGATAACAAGATTAATCACTTTTAAATAGTGCCAATAAATGAAACTTTGTATTCATTCTCCCATTATAATGAGTCCCTCGATACAAGCATCAGTCCATTTTCTAACTGGTGCATACAGTTCATGGTTGAGGTGGGGACCTTACACACATCCACAGTTATTCATATAGGGGAATGAGGGAGGACTGACAGCACTAACAGTTGCAGCAAATAAACAAAGGCAAGATTCAAAGTAGCTATTTGGATGGTCTACAACAGTGAGGACATGAGTTGTGCCATTTGTTAATACCAAACTAAAAGTTAGTGTGTTAGTGCTTTGAAGAACAAGGCACATCTCCCTATTAATACAGATACTGTGCTAACAGAGTTGGGTATTCAATAAAACATGTAGTTATTAGGTCAAGAAAAACAGCATACTTCATTGCTAAATACAAATCTTCAGAAACTGAATTTGTGTCATTCATTTGGCTTCTGAAAGGAAACTAATTTCATTACTATAACCTGTAACTTAAAGCACGTCATTCATTTCAATAGTATGTTGAAGAAGTCCATCTCACAGTTACAAATTTATTCAGTACAGGTTGAAAATTACTGGGTTGTTGAGAATTCTAGATTTATACACAGGCATAAGCAATAAAGTATTATCACTCATAAAAACCTTGAAAACAGCAAAACAAAGACTATTTAACCAGAGTTCTGAAATGAAGGATTACTGTAACACAAGTTTAATTTCACACAAGAAGCTTTAATATTGGGACAATTGTAAAACAGATTGCATTAAAAACAAATTAAAGCACTACACTTTTTTAAATATAATTTGAATTAATTTTACTCAACCATTAAATATTACTATTTAGTATTTTTTAACGAGATAAGGATGCAAATAGAAATTTTACAATAGCAAATGTCACAAACCTAACAGATTGGTTCACTGACAAAACAAAAGTTTAAAATCATGTTTTTACAAAAGCCGGGAACACCATCTCTACCTCAACCTGGCAAAGACTGTGTTCTTGTTCTCCCAGCTCATCTGTCTAATTAGCACCCCATATCTGTTCATCTTGTCTCATAATAACGAACAACTGCCAAGTCAGTGCATAACCTTGGGGTGGTGATTAATGAGAAGCTGTCCTTCAGGGACGATGTTGCTAAGATCTCTTGCTCTTACAGATTTACTCTGTATAATATCCACAAGTTCAGATAGTATCTGAAGAGAATATGCAGCACACCTCCTGGTTCAGGCTTTAGTCTCGTCACATCTGGACTAATGCTATTCTTTGCTGGAAGAAGCACTGACATGTGTTACCAAGCCACTGCAGTTGATTAAAAATGCTGCGGCATGTTGCTCAAGTAGCTGAGGCAGGCACATTTAACTCCTCTCTTCAGATCACTACACTTGCTTCCTGTAACCGCACATATTAAGCCCCAATCCTCAATTGTTGCCTACAGAGCAGTCAACGAGTCAGTGCCCATATATATGGAGACACTTCCGAGGACCTATGCTCCTTCTTGACCACTCTGGTCTGCTGCTGAACAGCGTCTGATGATACCACATCTGCATGGTATCAAATCTCAGTCCAGTCTCTCATGTGTATATCCTGGGTGTTGGAACAAGCTGTCCACCTCCATTCAAAATTGACTCTCTCAATGTGTTTTAAGACTTGTTTGATAAATTTATTTTTAACTGATATTAGCAGTTAAGATTTTCAATCTAGGAAGTATTTTGTTGTGCTCTCCTCAGTTGGAATTATCAATTTTGTACTCTTCTCCTGTAAAACTTCCCAAACAGTCCCTCAGACTGATGTTTACTTGATTATTGTGACTTCTTTTGATGGTCATTTTGCATAAAAGCTTCTACTAAGCAAACAAATGTATATGTGAAAACATAAAGGATTGAAGAAGCTGAATCTTTTACATTTAAACAAACAGAAATGAAGAGGTGTCATTCTAAATTACATAAAATTCTGAAAGGAATTCATTAATATGGTGGATCCCAACTAATACTTTAAAATAAATTCATCGAGACCACAGGGAAACAGATGGAAAATTGTCATTACAGATTTCACACAAACATTAGAAAGTTTTTCTTTACACATAGTAACTTATTCTGTTTATCTGTTTCTAAGTGGTGGGCAGCACGGTGGCGCAGTGGGTAGCACTGCTGCCTCGCAGTTGGGAGACCTGGGTTCGCTACCCAGGTCCTCCCTGCGTGGAGTTTGCATGTTCTCCCCATGTCTGCGTGGGTTTCCTCCCACAGTCCAAAGACATGCAGGTTAGGTGGATTGGTGATCCTAATTTGGCCCTAGTGTGTGGGTGTGTTTGTGTGTGTGTCCTGCGGTGGGTTGGCACACAGCCCGGGATTGGTTCCTGCCTTGTGCCCTGTGTTGGCTGGGATTGGCTCCAGCAGACCCCCGTGACCCTGTGTTCTGATTCAGCGGGTTGGAAAATGGATGGATGGATGGATGTTTCTAAGTGGTAGATAGTATTTTGATAACTTTAAAAAACAAACTACAGGAATAGGAAAAATTAGCAAGTTAGGCTGAATAGAATGTTCTCATCAAAATTATTCTAATGATGACAAGTCTAGTAATGATGTCAAGTGTAGTAACCAAAAGAAAGTTACTGGACTTAAACTTTCAAAATAACCTGATTTAGTTCAAATCAACAAACCATAGGCATTATCAGGAAATTAAACAACTTCATTGCAAGTTAGATAATAAAAAATAAAACAATTACAAGACAGCAAAAGAACCAAGGGTTATGTCATTAGCAAAGACGTTTTTATACTAAAGGTACACATGTCTACATATATATAAAATCCAACATCTGTGTCTGTCTGTATGTATGTCTGCTTTTCACACGAGAACTATTTAACGGATTTACATTGGGCGTTTTCCTATAATTTGTTTGAACATTCCAGTTGATTTTGCAAGTTCTCTTATCGCGCAAAGTATCACAGTTCTCTTGCAGGAGCAATTTATTCACGCTAATCCGAGACAGAGGCTGCAGGCCGAGGGGAGGGAGTCTGGGCCCTCCTCAATTACGCGCCTGCCTCCGTTCAAGTCAGTCTACCTCTCGCCACGTGTTGGAGCATACCTTGCATCCACTTAGCTAGCGATACCGGTTTGTTTATTGATTTTTAAAGTTTGTCCTGTTTCACTACTATGCGGACGGAGCCGCAGGAGACAGCTAGTAATAAATAAGCATGTGAAATTTACAGTTCTATTTGTAATACATCCAAATATGATACATAATGCATACCACAGAACTCACAAAAGCAATTCACAAATGCCTTGATAATTTTCAAGTATGGCAAAAAAAAATAATTTACATTGACACAACATTTACATCCTCTAGGCAATGTACAGAAGCAATTAAATTTTCAAATACCTAATTAAATTATACCATAAATACTACTTAAATAAACATCAAAAGATGTTCTGTTTAGTGCCTATAATGAACTACTTAACTGAGACCACATACGGAGTACCATGTGCCATTCTGGTGATAAACCTACAAAAAAAAAAAAAAAAAAAAAAAAAAACAACAGACCTCTGCACAGGTTTATGAGCTAGTAACAGCAAAAAGATGCTTACCTGGCATGTCCTATTATTGAGATGTGAAAAGAAAAAGCAAGTTTTACACTGAACCGGCTACTTGGAGATATAAACTACACATTTAAAAATTTCGAGTGTACCAATAAAAGGCAACTTGGCTGGATATATATTTTTTTTATTCATAACATCAGATGACAAAGTAGAATAAGTCTGTAAATTACCTCCCCTCGCTAAATGCTTCGTTAACATGATGTACCATACGCCTCTAAAAGAATACTTGATCCCCTTTTATATATGGGGTTGCAATGGATAGCGTGCATTTCACGGGCTTTTTAATATTAAAAAAAATAAAGACCAAAGGAGCAATTTTAATATGGCTTTGTGATGAGAAATTCAGGAGGAGAAAATGAGCTTCAAACAAAGGAAGTACAACACTAATAAGTCCAATTGTAATTTCCACAAAAGGCATGAAATATGTTCTTTTTGTGACTCCTCCCCCCCCCCCCCCCCAAACCCTAGGCATCAATTTAGGACAAGCAGTGTAACAGCAGGCATGATAGCTTAGTAGGAGTTAATTTTTGGCACAAGTACATTGAACTTTAGATGCCAACTGTACCACATGCTCTACTACCTGGTACAAATATTAAGTAGAACAAATGCTTTAAAAAAGCATGGTTTTAAGCTGATGTAAGGAATGCTTCATCTGGCTCACACTTAACTAAAATTACTAATGAAAGGAAAACGTACTCAAACTCAAACTACTCCTGAAATTCCATTCATTTAGAGGAAGGTAAAATATGAGGAACTACGGATACCCAATCATAGTGATCAAATACCAGCAATTGCATGATGATTACATCTCATGGCAGACTCACCACACAGCATCTACATTTGTCCACAGAACAGGTAAAAGATTGATAAGCACTCTTACTCATCCTTGCATGCAGTTTTCATTACTACATTTTGAGTCACATGCTAGTGTTAATGTGTTTAGGGTCCCTAGGACAGTAGCTTATCATGGCAGCCTCAGATGCAATGAACAAACCAACCTTGAACTGGGGCACCAGTGCATTAGGGCTGAACAATATGGAAAAAAATAAAACCTTTTTTTTTTTTTTTTTTTAATTTATGGCCAGTTTACAATTTTTTTTTAAATATATCAACACAGAAATCACTTTCAAATATTACATGGAAAAAAATAAAATAGGTTGTCCGCAATTTTCAAACTGAAAATACAAAAATCTATTTTTACTGTCAATGATAAAAGTGAAAAAAAATTCTTGCAGACTTCTGTGTACAATTTTGCATGCAATTTGTTTTCACATTTGCAGCCCTCGTTCTCCCTCCTCCCTATGGCCTCCACATCCCTTTTACAACACCTGTAGGCAACTTTCCTTAACGATTTTTTTTGCAACCCTCGTTATTCTTCTCCATACCTTTAATACACTCCGTCACCACGATCGTTTTTTTTTTTTTTAATCTCCCAAACAAAAATTTCAGCTTTCAGCCAGCTTCTTCCCTGTATTACAACTACAAATCTCCGGAGAGACCCACCTGAAGAAAAGTTCCTTCCTCAAAGTGCGCTCTCATAGCCATCTGACCACCCGTTACTGACAGTGTGCTCGTACATTTAATGGTAGTCACCGCGGCTGGCCAAAAAACAGCATGAACAAGAGCGCCGGCGTTTACTTTCGCGCCACCGAAGGAACACCATTTTCCTAACATAATCACGCTGTCTTAACGGAATACAGTATACAGAAGAGTGTTTCCTGTGCGTTGCATGCTGAAACAGAAGTACATGCTGAAGCTGTCGGGCTTTGGACAGGCTTTACCTTTGTCTCGTAGTTGCTCGCATTTCTTCCGTTCCGCAAGATATCTGATCTACTATCATTTAGCAACCTTTTAATTTTACATTGATTCGTTCGACATCCGATTTTTCACATTTAAACCAATTGCTGACAACGGAATTAAACTAATTCATTACAAAAACGCCGCTAGTGTTCATCTTAAAATTATTGTTTTCACCTTACATATTTTTCCTTTGTAGGTATTCATGGTTTTCTCGACACGTTTATTAGAATTAAACAATTCAATCTTAACTTTCAAAGCCCTAGTTTGCATTACTAGATAACTCACATAAGTCATATTTATAGCTATTAGCTAACCAGACATTTAAAAAAAAATATATGGGAGAGAAACAGGAGCACCCAAAGAAAACTCCATGAAAACACGGGTGCATCCTACAAACGTCTCCCAGTCAGCGTCTGGGACTCCAGCGCTTTGAAACACTGTGTGGCTCGAAAATGTTCAGTTATTCTGTAACGTATCCAACATATTAATAGCAGCGTAGGTTCGAGGGAGCCAAGCCTTAAAGTTTCTGGAAATATTTTAACCGCACAACAAAGGAATGAGAAGGTAATTTCAGAATCGCTAATTAAACTAACAAGTATTTGTGATATAGGATGAAAACCGGAGAACAACTCTGAACGACGTATAATGAAAGGTGTTCTAATTGTTTAATTAACCCATTACTGTATTTACTCATTTGTAGGTCTGAAGCTAAAGCAGTTGCAGTCTTGTTGTTTGCCTGGGTGACTGCTCTGCTAGTTTTTGATTATCATTATTAATGAAGAGAGCAAACTGCACAGAGAAAGGGCAAAATATAATGAAATAAAAGTTAAGCATTTAAATCTATAGCAAAACCAAAAATATTTCTAAATGTCTTATAAATGTAAAAATCAAGCCGCTGTTCTTTTTTGAATGAAGAATAAGTGGAATTAATCTGACTGGAACAAAAACCTGCAGTCACAGTGGGTCCCCATGACCGAGTTCGAAAACCCCAGCACGTGAAGCAGAACTCTGACCATGAACACGTGCATAACTGCACAACCTTAACTGAAGCAACCTGCAACCCAAATAACCTCGTTTCGACACCAGAACTGGAAGAATATCAAGTCAAACAGCATTTGGCCCCGCAGTTTAATGTTAGTTAGATTTCAAAAACTGTATAACACTCTGCAAAAACAGTTATATTTTAAATAACAACGCAACTATTACATTGAAACTGCACTGAGCTCGGCACGGCTTGCGTGCCAGTCACTCCTTTGTTCGTTTTGACCAAAGCACTCCGTTTTTCATGAATTATTTTCCAAGTGAGTGTCGCGGCGTAAGATGGCTCACTCAACTCCAATAAGTAGGCCTATTTTTAAATGACCACAACTCGTTGATATAGGTGAAACAATAACAGACAAAAGACAACCACCAAAGGCCGGAGAAGCCGCCAGGGGCAACTATGCACGTCACTCAACCCTAACAACGCTGCAGTACTCGTTTATCTTTGCCTCTAACTTCTTCGTACACGCACACTTTTTTAATATTCACGTTCTGAACGACACGCATTCTATCGATGCTTTCTGCTGTTATATATGTGATGTACATCATCTAAGGTTACCATACTTTATAATCAAAATGTATTACACCAAATTTGAAAGCATTTTTCTCAGTCGCTCACCTTACCCGATTTTAATCCGACAAACTGTCGCGTGGTAAAGGTGACGTGTCTTCACCTCTCCCGCCGAATTCCGTTGCGTCGACTCTAACCACGAGGGCGTGGCCTCCGCGTTTACGTAATTTTGAACATTTGTCCTATTAGGCTATCAGTGTGTACTGAGGCCAGTTGTATTATCCTGGCAAATTGTCTCCTTTTTTCTCGTTTACATGAGTACTAAAGTTAAAGACGGCGTTGTGTATTTTGCTTGTTGTGCAGTTTGGTGGTGTATTGGGTAGCACACCTTGTTGGATACGTAGTGGGGTCAAACAGGACCGAGTCTAGCATGTTTGCTGCTATAGGCGCAGTTTTAAATAGTGCCCAACACCTCCATTGCTTTATTACTTTATTTGTTATATATTTAACATGTCTTCAATGCTTAAATAAAAGAAATACACTTTCTTGCCATTTATCAATGTTGTTCCTCAGATAATTGGCTAGAATTTTAAATATAAACTTATAAATATAATGCTAAACATGTGCCTTATGGAGATGTTAATTGTCCAATTATATTTTTTACCAAGACAGTTCTGTAACATATACATGTGATTTAAATTAATAAAAGAAATCTGCAAACTTAATATCACAAAATTAAGTGAAATTGTAGTATAATGGTTATCTTTAACTACAACAACAACAACATTTATTTATATAGCACATTTTCATACAATTAATGTAGCTCAAAGTGCTTTACATGATGAAAAAAAGAGAAAAAAAAAGACAAAGTAAGAATTAAAATAAGAGAACACTAATTAACATTGAATAAGAGTAAGGTCCGATGGCCAGGGAGGACAGAAAAAACAAAAAAACTCCAGATGGCTGGAGAAAAAAAAATAAAATCTGCAGGGGTTCCAGAACATGAGACCGCCCAGCCCCCTCTGGGCATTCTACCTAAAATAAATGAACAGTCCTCTTTGTATTTTAGGGTTCTCATGGAAGGACTTGATGATGGTCATGTAGACTTCTGGCTTTTAATCCATCAATGTAGGAACATCATGGTGCTTTGATTAGGTGGTGGTGGCGTAGGTCGCCACCACAGAAAACCGGGAAAAGAAACAGAAGAGAGAGTAGGAGTTAGTACGGATTTTAGAGCCACCATGAATAGTTAATGATAATTAATTGAATATACAGAGCATCAGGATTAAACTAAATTGAAGTTATGAGAAAGCCATGTTAAAGTAATGTGTTTTTAGCAGTTTTTTAAAGTGCTCCATCGTATTAGCCTGGTGAATTCCTATTGGCAAGCTATTCCATATTTTAGGTGCATAACAGCAGAAGGCCGCCTCACCACTTCTAAGGTTACGATTTGGAATATAAGGTGTCAGACATTCCGATATATAAGATGGAGCGAGATTATTTAAGGCTTTGTAAACCATAAGCAGTATTTTAAAGCCAATTAAAAGTAGGACTCTTTAGAAGGTTAGATTCAGATTAAATAGGTTAAAATCAAACAAATCTCCAGGACCAGATGATATTTACCTTCAAGTTCTTAAGGAGGTTACCGAGTACATATATATACCCTTGACACATATTTTAGGAAGTCATTGCACACTAGGGAAATTCCAAAGGATGGGAAAAAGGCAAATATTATCCCATTATATAGAAAGGGTGACCAGGCAGATCCAAGCAACTATAGGTCAGTAAGCTTAACGTGAATCACAGGAAAATTAATGGAAGGAATTATTAAGGATAAGAGTAATACCTGGCAAGAACAGGAGTTTTTCTGAACAGTCAGAATGGGTTCAGAAGAGGGAGGTCATGTTTTACTAACATGCTGGAATTCTATGAGAAAGCAACAAAAGCGCATGATCAAAGTGGAGCTTATGACATTATTCATCAGGACTTTCAGAAAGCATTTAATAATATGCCACATGAGCGGTTGGGCATCAAAGTAAAAGAAGTGAGAGTTCAAGGTGATGTTTTTAGATGGGTGCAAAATGGCTCAGACACAGAAATCAGAGGGTGATGGTGTGAGGAACCTTATCAGAATTGGTTGATGTTAAGAGTGGTTGTCCACAGGGGTCAGTGCTAGGGCCCCTGGTATTTTTAATATATATATATAAATGATTTTGGATAGGAATATAAGTAACAAGCTGGTTAAGTTTGCAGATGATACCAAGATAGGTGGATTGTCAGATAATCTGTAATCCATTCAATCATTACAGAGGGACTTTGACAGCATACAGGCTTAGGTAAATTTGTGGCAGATGAAGTTTAATGTCAGTAAACATAAAGTATTACACATAGTGAGAAAAATGTTGGGTTTGAATACACAATAGGAGGTCTTAAAAGTCGAGAGTACACCTTATGTGAAGGATTTAGGAGTCGTAGTGAACTCTACGCTATCAAGTTCCAGACAGTGTTCAGAAGCAATTAAGAATTCTAACAGAATGTTAGGTTGTATAACACGGTATGTACAGTACAAGTCCAAGGAAGTTGACCCAGTGTGGATTTGACTAGGATATTCCAGTCTGGATAATTAAAGTGAGAATTAATGTGGCCTGATTTGATTTAATTCTTTAGATGCATGTTAAATACCACAGTTGAATGGTGTGGATAAGCGAGTGTATCAAGTTTGCCAGAGAATTAAATTAGTGTACAGGCACTGGAGTGGGTAAAATTCACATGCAATCAATATGTGAAATATAAATTCCTTTTGTAACTTGTGCGAATAAGAACCTGGCTGTGAGCTGTAAGTAGATACAAGTAGTTAGCTAACTAATGCCACTTCCTTTTACTACACATTAGTGGAGTGGTTAGCGCTGCTGCTTCGCTGATCCAACAGCCTGGGCTTGAATGTATAGCCTGCTTTTATAAACTCACCAATATCCATTTTTGTGAAGTGTACTGTATGAGTAAAACATCAAACTGTTTAGTGATACAGTATGTCCTGTTTTCAGAAAATGATGTACAGTCACACGCAATGGTATTTGGTGCTCATCTGAATATATAGGGCGCACATGCAATAATAGCTGGTGTGACATTAAAGTACCTGGTGCACATGCTATGGTGTGTGGTGCGCACAAGGTATATAAATGGTAGGCATGAGATAGTATGAGGTGTGCACCAGGTAGTAAGTGGTGGGAACAAGATAGTAAGTTGTACGCACTAAAAAATTACACCATGTCCCCTCAGGAGCTCCCACGGTGAAAAAAAATATGGACACAGTGAAGAAAAAAAAAAACTATACTGTATGTCAAGAATAAAGTCAACATGTTGACTTTATTCTCGACATTTCCACTTTAATCTCGACAGATATGTTTCTCTTTTGTAAAGGCAAGAAGCCACATGTTGTTTTCTTGTAAGAAACTCAGTCTAATGAATCTGATGAAAGGGGAGAGATAAGATATTATTTTGTCATGGAACCAACCACTCAGCAGGTACTGCAGATATGCTAAAGAATTGCCCTGGAACAGTAAATAGCTTTTAAAAAAAATTTAGATGGACACTTTTTTGTGTTTAAGTAATTAATGATTCTTTTGTTATTCTGGGAAATATTTATGGATATAATAATGTAAACCAAAATAAGAATTTACTTTTTTAAAATGGAAACATTATAGAAGAACTGAAGGCAAGGTTCCTAACTGATAATATTATTTTAAGAGGTCATCTTAATATGGTGTTAATAATAATAATAATAATAATACATTTTATTTATATAGTGCCTTTCCCATGCTCAAGGCACTTACAGAATATAATAAAGAACGGCAGCGTATTCAGTATATATCATTGTACAAACCAGATAAATAAATAAAGAAGATTAAGACAGTGAATTCTGAAAAAAAGAAACAGACAACATAATTGATGGTCTAGCACACACACACAGGTTACATTAGCATCTTGACAGAGAAGTAAACTGAGAGAAGGGTAATAAAGTCAGGTAGAGCTAAAAGCCTTCCTGAACAGATGAGTTTTGAGTTGTTTTTTAAAAGAATTCATGGAGTCAGCTGACCTGATTAATTTTGGTAGGTCATTCCAGAGTCTGGGCACTATACAACTGAAGGCCCTGTCACCCATGGAGTGTAGATTAGTGAGGGGCACAACAAGATTGCCAGAATCAGAGGACCTTAGTGGGCGGGCGGGCACATAGTGATGGAAAAGGTCACTGATGTAGTTTGGCACGAGGTTATTTAAGGCTTTGTAAGTTATTAGTAGGATTTTATATTCGATTCTGTAAGACACAGGGAGCCAGTGGAGACAGAGCAGGATGGATGTTATGTGCTCTCTGCTGCTGGTTCGAGTAAGGACTCTTGCAGCTGAGTTTTGAATAAGCTGGAGCTGTGATATAAGATTAGAAGGGGCACCTGCCAGTAGGGAATTACAATAATCAATGTGGGATGTGGTAAAAGCATGGACAAGTTTCTCAGCGTTAGAAAAGGAGAGGAAGGAGTGAACACGGGATATGTTACGGAGGTGAAAGTAAGAAAGTTTCTTAATGTGATTTATGTGGGCGGAATAAGAGAGGGAGGAATCAAAAATGACACCAAGATTTTTTACAGTAGAGGCAGGTCTGATGAGATCACTGCCAAGATAGACTGGGAAGGAGCTCATTTTATTAAGTTGCATTTTAGTCCCAATTTGCAGGAGTTCAGTTTTATTGCAATTTAATTTTAAAGAGTTCTGCTCCATCCAGGTTTTAATTTCACTAAGGCAGGTTGTGAGCTGAGAAAGCTCTGATGAAGTTCCACTTTTAACATTGAAGTAGAGTTGAGTATCATCTGCATAAAAATGATAACCCAGTCCAAAGCTACGGATAATATGGCCAAGGGGAAGCATGTAAATACAGAAAAGCAGAGGACCGAGGACAGAGCCTTGAGGGACTCCTTGTGTGACTGGCACTGAGCTGGATCTGCTCTTGCCAAGACTAACAAACTTGCCTATCAGTCAGATACGACTTGAACCATTGGAGGGCAGTGCCAGAGATACCCAGCATGTTCTCCATTCTGGACAGTAGGATGTCATGTCTGACAGTGTCAAATGCTGCACTGAGGTCTAACAGAATTAATATGCTGGTTTGTCCAGAGTCTGCTGACATAAGCAAATCATTGGTTACCCGTAGCAGAGCAGTTTCACAGCTGTGCCGCGCCCTGAAACCAGACTGAAAGGGTTCCATCAAATTATTAGAGGTTAGGTAATTGGTGAGTTGGGAAGCTACAACACGCTCAAGAACTTTTGACAGGAAAGGTATGTGGGAAATAGGCCGGAAATTGTTAAGATTGTCAGCATCAAGACCAGACTTTTTTAACATTGGGGTTACAGAAGCAATTTTAAAAGTGAGCGGCACAGAGCCAGTGTCAAGGGATGAGTTTATTATTGTTGTAACAGTCAGGATTATGGCATGAAGTCAGGATTTAAGTAGTGTGGTGGGGATGGGGTCCAGTACACAAGTAGTCGGCCTCATCTTACAAAGCAGGTTATTAACAGACACAGATGTGACTGGTGAGAACTTAGAGAAGGAGCTGGATGGAGTGGGAAAACAGGGAGAGATATAAACAGATGATGTATTTATGTTAGTTGAATTATTTAGATCGTTAATTTTGTTACGGAAAAAGTGGAGGAATTCCTCACAGACTTCAGTAGAAGAGGTAGTTGGGCCAGATGCGGGTTCGAGTAGTTTATTAACTACAGAGAACAGAACCCTTGGGTTATCATGGCCACTTTCTATTATTCTGCCGTAATGGGTGTTCTTGGCAGCAGTTAGTGCTTCTCTGTAAGCTCTTTGGTCGTCAGAGAAAGCCTGGATATGCACAGTGAGGCCAGTCTTACGTGACATTCTCTCAAGGCGTCGGCCAGCTGCTTTCATAGATCACAATTCTGAGTTATACCAAGGAGCTGAACGTTTAAAGGAAACCTCATTATGTTTTAAAGGAGCTGTTTTATCTAATGCTGAATGAAGGGCTGAGTTATAGTGGTCAACAAGACTATCTAGTGTTGGTGGAATTGGTGAAGACAGTAAAAGATCAGAAATGGATCCAGAAAGGATAAAGGGACAGATATTTTTAAGGTTTCTGTAAGAAATTTGTCTTTTACAGGTAAGAGGAGGGAAAGGCAGTGAAACAGTGAAAAATACTGCTTTATGGTCAGAGAGTCCCAAATCAGTGCTGTAAATGTTGGCAACAGATAGTCCAGAAGTGCAGATCAGATCCAATATATGACCGCCAGAGTGGGTTGAAAAATCAACATGTTGTGTCAAGTCAAAACAGTCCAGTAAGGATAAGAATTCATTCCTCAGTTTAGATGTGGGGATGTCAATATGGATGATGAAATCACCAAGAAGGATAATTCTCTGAGAGTAAGAGCTTAGGTGGGTCAAAAGTTCAATCAGATCAGATAAGAAGGATGCATTGTATTTTGGGGGACGATAAAGAACAATGAGTGAGACAGGACCTGATTTCGTTATTAGTTTAAGAGCCAGGCACTCAAAAGACAATGGACAGTCAATTGGGATTCGTTTAATGTTTAAGTCAGCTCTGACAATTACTGCAAGCCCACCGCCTTGTCTTGAGCTGCGAGGCTCTGTGTGGAAAGTGAAACCAATTGGAGTCGCCTCTGTGAGAGACGCAAATTCGTTTGGTTTTTGCCAAGTCTCCGTTAAACACAGAATATCAAGTTTGGTGTCAGTGATGAGTTCTGACAGCACCAATGCTTTGCCATTAAGAGACCTCGAGTTAAATAGTGCAATGTTAGTTAATGAGGCTTCTTTTTGCACAGAGCCGCGATCAGGGTTTATTTCCACATAATGTAAATTTGGCACACTGACACTTCAAGTTCCAGGGTCATGAGAAAGACGGCGTATTCCTGAGCAAATGCTGCCGGTGGTCTTTTCATTCGCAGCCTGGCGGTGGCGGCGACCTGACCCGCAATGTATATATTTCGGGCGTTGCAGAATACCGCCGTCTTTTAGGATGTTGATGAATGGTTAGATCATTCACCCAGCAAGCCACCAATACAATTGTCAGTTGGTAAGTTTCTGTGATAATCAAAAGTTATTTGACCCACGGCATACTATGTATTCTAATTTTTTAAAAATCACTTGGTTTAAACTGGGTGGTTCAAATAGATCTAGAATGGATTTTTGGTTAATGTTTGACAGTTTTAGAGAATTGATCTCTGACTTCACCATACTCTGACTTCACAGCTCCTTTATTTGACCACTGTTACATTAGCTTAACTTTAAGACCTGCTAATGCTTCTATCTGAAATAAGGGTTACTGGAAATTTAATGCTATTTTATTGTCATGGGATTATTGAAATTATTACAAAAATATTTGAAGACACTAACTTTCCTTCTTAAATTACTAAGTGGGAATTTTTAAATTTTAAAATAAGGAATTTTTTCATCTCCTTCAGAAAGAAATTAAAACGTTCGAATCATTTAGAAGAGGCAAAATTGACTAGAAAGATGAGAGATTAATCTGTGTTGCAATAAAACCTCACTTACTTAGGGTGAATAAATAATAATAACAATAATAATAAATTTTATTTATATTGCACTTTATATTTTAGCAATCCCAAAGTGCTACAGAGTAAAAATAGAATAATAAAATAAAAAAGAACAGAAGAGTCTATAAAATACTTTAACAAAATGACTTTCTAAAAAGATGAGTTTTTAGGTTTCGCTTAAAGGCCTCAGTCGACTGTGGGGCTCTCAGGTAATCAGGGAGGGCATTCCACAGCCTCGGCGCCACCGATGAAAACGCCCTGTCACCCATGCTGCTGAGCTTAGTTCTGGGGACTTGAAGAGTGTTAGTGAGTACAGAGCGGAGGGAACGTAAGGAGTTATGGGGGGTAAGGAGTTCCTGTAGATAAAGAGGGGCATGTCCATAAATGCACTGATGGGTAAGAAGGGAGACCTTGTACTCTATTCTGAATGAAACAGGAAGCCAGTGAAGGGTTTTCAGGATTGGGGTGATGTGATCATACTTTCGCACCCTCATCAGGATCCTGGCAGCGCTGTTCTGAATATACTGGAGTCTCTGGATACTCTTGCCAGGAATCCCAATGAGGAGTGCATTACAGTAATCCAGCCTGGAAGAGACAAAGGCATGGACGAGCTTCTCTGCATCTGCCAGGGTGAGTAATGGGCGGAGTTTGGCGATGTTCTTGAGATGGTAAAAAGATGACTTACAGAGATATTTGATGTGGGTGTCAAAAGTAAGTTGGGAGTCCATTCTAACACCCAAATTAGTAACAGATGTGGAAAGAGGAATATTTTGGCCAGAGAAAGTAATACTGGTGATGGTAGAAGAGCAAAGATGATGTGATGTACCAACTAAGATGGCTTCTGTTTTGGATCTGTTCAACTGAAGAAAATTGAGCCTCATCCATGCCTCTATCTCCTCCAGGCAGGTAGACAATGTAGATGTTGGCAGAGGAGCAGTAGAGGAGGTGGGAGTAGTCCTGAGGTAAAGCTGAGTGTCATCGGCATAGCAATGGAACGATAAACCATGTCTGCCAATGACAGTTCCAAGGGGGAGCATGTAGATAGTAAAAAGGATAGGGCCCAGCACAGAGCCCTGTGGAACACCACAGGCGACGTTGTGGGTGTGGGACTTTGCGCTGCCAAGGGCGACATGCTCAGTTCTGCCAGTCAGGTATGATGTAAACCAATTTAGAACAATTCCTGAAATAAATAAAATGAAATTACTAAATTTGCAAACTAAATTTGATAAGATTTATACAAGAAAAACAAAGGGAGCTTATATCAGGTCAAAAGCAAAATGGATAGAAAAAAGTAACTGCATATTTTTGTAGATTAGAAAAAACTTGTTAGGAAAAAATAATGTGGAAACATTGATTATGAATGATGCTGAATGCTCTGATCCAAAAAATAGCTAATAAAATGTACTTATTTTATAATGAATTATTAGTGCAAATTTTAAAATTGAATGTGATCCTGAAATTTCAGCTGAGAAACAAGAGATTGCAATGAAACATTTTACCCCTGACCATTCTCCAGGCCCAGATGGCCTCAATGCTACCTTTTATAAGCATTTTTGGGAACATATTAAAGCATTATTTGCTACACTAAAATAAATAACAGAGAGCTTAGCACTTCCACCAACTATGAGATAAGGCTTGATTGTTTTGATTCCAAAACCAGGTAAGGATCCCAGAATTTTTAAATAATAACTATAAAATCTTAACACATATTTTTTCAAATTGTCTTTAAGAGGGAATTTTTCAAATAAGTGATACTCAGTCAGGTTTTATGGAAGGGAAATCAATCCATAATAACGTACGCCTAGTTCTGGACTTGTTTGAATCCAGTGATTATATAAATGATGATGTTTTTTTTCTTGATTTTTATAAGGCTTTTGATACAATTGAGTATTCTCTTATCTTTAAAAGATTGGAACTCTGTGGCTTTGGGGGAAATTTTAGGAATATAATTAAATGTTTCTACCATGACACTAATAGCTCAATATCTTTAATAGGTAGCATGTCTCCTTGTTTTAATACTAAGAGAGGAATAAAACATGAATGCCCAGTCTCTCCAGCTCTTTTTTAAATTGCGGCAGAAATGCTGGCTATTCTTATCAAGAACTTAAATATCGAGCAACTGAATATCTATGGCGATCATATTATCATAAGCCAGTTTGCTGATAACATGGCTTTATTTTTGAAAAATGTAGATCGGGTCCCTAAGTCTATCCAATTTATAAATTTATTTTCTAAAGGCTCTGACCTATATATTCCCAAGGATAACAAATTAAGTGAAACTTTGGAAAAAATGGAGTAAAGTTAAGGAGTGTAAATCCAAATTAGATAAATAGTTATCTAGGGATCATTCCCTTTTTCACCACATTTATGTAATCAAACTATGGAGCATAGCAAGGTGTATTTTTCCAGCTTATCCTCTTTCCATTTCAAATAGGGCTACAAAGTCAATTAATAGACTGAATTTTGATTATATTTGGAAAAGAAAGACTTATTATTTGAAGAAAGTAGCCCTGGTGAAGGACTATCAAGATGGAAGTCTACACATCCATTGACTTTGATTGTATTAGATAGATAGATAGATAGATAGATAGATAGATAGATAGATAGATAGATAGATAGATAGATAGATAGATAGATAGATAGATAGATAGATAGATAGATAGATAGATAGATACTTTATTAATCCCAATGGGAAATTCACATTCTCCAGCAGCGGCATAATGATACAATAAATAATATTAAATTAAAGAATGATAATAATGCAGGTGAAAAACAGACAATAACTTTGTATAATGTTAAATGTTAACGTTTACACCCCCGGGTGGAATTGAAGAGTTGCATAGTTTGGGGGAGGAACGATCTCCTCAATCTGTCAGTGGAAATTTAAAGGTCAAATGACTAAAATATTTTATAATAAATAATGATAGCCTTTGGTATTGTGTTTCAAGAGAAATATTCAAAAAGCTGGGTGGTATTGAATTTTTATTACGTTGTGACTTCTCCATTGAAAACTTACCTGTGAGATTGTCTTCCTTTCACAGACAAATTTTGTTGTACTATAAACTTTTATTCAAGTACAACTTTATACCACACAATAGCAGGAATTACAGATTTATTGTTTTTAGAAATAAGTCTATATTTTTAGTGATTGAAAGGAGAGAAACATTTAGTCTGTCTCTCATCTGTTAGATGAATATGCTAACCTTTTGTGCTTTGATGAATTTTGTATAAAATGTTACTTTTCCTGCAACCATAAACAATATGATAAGCTTATTAGGAGCATCCCAACTTCCATTATTCTGATGATTAAAAACACAATGCCTAATTTAGATCCACCCCCTCGTCTTCCACATTTACTAACTGATGATTGTGATTTTATGATAAAATTTTGCCAAATAAAGTCATTCATAATGTTTATACAAAACAATTCTATCAATTGCAATTTTGTAGAAACTCCCTTTCTTTCATCTTTAGTCAATCTGTCAGAAAGAAACTGCATGTTAATTTCTTAAACTTACCTATGCCTCCAAAACCTAAAGAGGTTCATTATAAAGTATTTAATGATATTTATCCATCAGAAGAATTCCTCAGGCATAGATTTAATTTTGATCATAATAACAGTATATTTTGTGTTGTGAACATTGAAACTAAGGAACATCTGTTTTTCTCATGCCATTATAGTAATACATTTTGGAATGATTTATTCGACTGGCTGCATCCAAAAATGAAATGATGAAATCTTTGGGATGCTAATGGGGGATAAGAAACTTCAGTGTTTATTGAATGTCCTCCTTATTTTAGAGAAATTCTTTATTCACAAGTATACATATATTCAAACTAAACCTTCATGGATGTTTTAATCAAAGAATTTACATGTATTGTTAATCATTAAAATATATGTAAAATAAATCAGGGAAAAAGCTGTTAAATATTATTAGTGATTTTAATTTATATGAAGACCCCTTGACTTTTTTTCTACTTCTTCTTTCTCTTGTATTTCTTTTTTTTTTTTGTGTGTGTGTGTGTGTGTGTGTGTGTGTGTGTGCTCTGTTTAATTACAAAATTGTTTAAATATGAAAATTATATTTAGCTGTATTGTTGTATATATGTTTGTTGTATTATGTGTTTTATATATGCACTGTACTTTTGCAATTCATAAATAAACTAAAATATATATTGTGGGAAATGGCCGGTCGTTCATCCCGGCCAATACCCCCAGGCCGCTAGATGGAGCCCTCCCTGTAGCATGGAAGTGCCCCAAAGACCAGCAGGGAATCCTGGACAATGGAGTTTTTATTCCTGACCCTGCTGGACACCATGGGGCCCACCAGAGGACGCTGCAGGGAGGCTCAAGGACTTACACGTGCCCTATAACCCGGAAGTGCGTCTTAATTACCGCGACAGAGGAAACAACGTACTTCCGGGGTGAAGAAGGAGAGTTTTCATCCGATCCAGAAGTGCTAATGAGTCACATGGACAAGGGTTCAGGAGCACTTCCGGGTCATGGACTATAAAAGACTGTGGGAAATCCAGACGAGTGAGCTGAGCTGAGAGGAAGGGTGGCTAAGTGTCTGGGAGTGGAGGATTAAGTACTGGTGATTGATTATTGTATAGTGTATGAGTAGTGTGGAGTGGAGGGTGCTTTGTGCACTTTATTATTATAAAATAAAAAAGTCTTGGACCTGATGTTTGGTGTGGTACCTGAGGGTTCAAGGGAGCAATAGCGCCCTCTACTGTTACAATATATATAAAAAAACTTTTGTCGCCCTTTAACTCCTGCATCCAAGATTTTTCCTTCCGAGGTATGAGACGATTACATATTGCTATACAAGTGTCATGATAATGTGCATTCTCTGAACAATGGGCAAAATAAATCTTTTTCTTTTGGAAAAAAATACAAGACAATTAACAAAGACTAGATTTAAAACAATAAATTACAAAATGGGCATTAAAAACAATTCAAATGTTTAAAGTCCCACACGCTGGTTCATTTCCAACTCCGTCCTGCATGTATAAAGTATAACATCGGTTATGACTGACATCTTAAACAGATTGTGGAAATTAACAAAATTTTACAAAATGGTATAATCATAATATATACACTGGGATATGCATGTGCACCATCCTGTCATAAACATTGAGAGGAGAAGGACATAACTTATAGGCTACAACATGTAGCCATCCAGCAATAATGATCAAAATAATAATTAATTTGGCCTAGGTTAGTTGATACAGAAATGCCAAAGTCAATGTAATTAGGACTGCATCTAAAGGGTTTAAATGCAGTGCTAAAGATGGATTTGATTGAAAGCATAAGCATCTCTCAAATGCACTTCCATTAAGAGACTGTACATTCACCCCACGTTTGTGAGCCTTTTCCTCTAGGTATTCCTGTTTTTCTTCTGGCTCTGCTAAGGAATTCTCAGGATGCGGTTCCACTTTCCCTTCCCCATCCTCCCCGAGAGGCTGTCGCTCTTGCTGCTGCTCCTGCCTTACTAAAAAGTTCTCTCTAGCTAGAAAAACTGGCGGTGTGAAATTGTAACCGACTAGAATCCGTCCTACTCTGCGTTTTGACAAGGCAAGTCTACTCAGAGGCACATTGGAGCGAAACAGAAGTTTATTTTATTTTTCTTTCCATAAATAAAAAGACAAGAGAACAGGACGTCACACAAACAGGTTCCCTATTGACCCCTGAAGCATCCACTGTGCTTCTGGTAGCAGCAGAGAAACGCGGTGCAGGCAGAATGTGAGGTGTAACACCCGTCTCACAGTTCAAAATTTTATTTATCTTCTTCTAGACCTGTTATGAATTAGCAAGTCAAATATCAGAATTGTGTGGCTGAGATTGAAATTTTGCTCATTCTCTTCAAAATACAAGCTTATTTGACAGAGTTTACATTTAAATTGCAAGCACTTGTTTTTAAAAATGATGCAAGTTTATCAATTTTTCTCATGCTTGCAAGGTTTGATAAACACTCTTTAAACTTTGTTACTTTCAAAATAAATATAATAGCTCTAGCTATTATAGCTATTGCTAGCTATTCTAGCTATTGACATCTAACACTATTAACATAGTCAAGTGGTGGACTGGTCACTGCACTCCTTAGTCACTGATATCTACCAGTAAATATTAAAAGCAATTATTTATCCTGTCTCATTTATAACATAATCACTGCATCACTTTTTTTATCTGTACGTAATCATTTTATATTCTCATTTTGTTACGTTACAACCAGGGTTTTTTTCCTTAACTTGTATTTATTTGATGTTGTACTGTCATTTTTGCCATTTTGAGTTATTACTGGTCTCATTTTGATGTTATTTTTGTTAATTGTTATTTGCATTCTGTTATTTTAAATGTAAGTCTGTTCCTTCTGTTCACTTTGTGTTACACCAAGAGGTGGGGGCACCTTGATGATACCACTTCTGAGACTTCCCTCTGGCTATTTAAGAGACAAGGAAGAGGATCCCAGCAGTTGTGCATTGAAGTTACAGGAGTCCCATATAAGTGCTGTATTGGATTTTCTGGTTTTTGCTCTTTTTTGCACTTTTTTTGCTCTGTTAATTAAAATGTGGCTTTGACTTATGTATTGGGATTTGTTCACCTAGATTTGCATTTAAGGCATCTCCTTTTGCCTTTTTAGCTCTTATTAATTCTTTTCTATGTTTTTTCTATGTTTTTTATTTATTTTTTGTTAATAACTAGGGGGCCTGCTCATTTTGCTCGGCCAACCCTCGGGGTGGGTGCTGGGTGCTGGGTGCCTGCTCTCTCGCAGCTGAGCCACTCAGATGGCACTGGGGTGCCCCTCCATTAGATAAAGTGATTGTATTTAAATAGATGGTTTATTTCACTACAACTGTCTATTTTAAATACCAATGAATAATAAAATGTAGTAAAAAGTAAGAGAGTAGAAGTAAAAAAGTAAAATGTAATAAAAAGTAAATAAAAAATTAAATTATGTTAACGCCTCATCAAAAACAATATTATGAATTACTTACATATGAACTAATCCTCTAGTTACAATCTATAATTTTTTTGCATTTATGTTCGCATGTTGTTCAGGAAATTTGTCTCTTTTTCATTTATTGGACAATTCTCTTTGTTCTTTATTTTTATTATATGTAGCTGTTGTTATTTTTAATTTTTTCCATATTCATTATCACCTCTTGCAGCTGTTTTTCTATCACGATTTAAAATTCGACATTCTTGAGTAGATAATTTGCTTTTCTGCCTTGCCATTATAACCAACTGTGTTGAAGGACGTGAGAGAATCATGGAGTGGTACAGAGAGAAGATGTGTGCAGTAGGAGTAATGATTGGGAGAGCAGTGTGGAGGGGAGTGGACAAGGCTGAATAATGCAAATACAATGGAAAACTTTTTTAATATAATATAGAGAAAATTTCAGTTTATAAAGATTTGTGTATTGATTTGTTTCTACAAGCTAAAGTTTATGGCCTCTCTTACCCTTGGGAGATATTTTGATACGAGAATCAGTTCCCAAAATCAGTAAATAGAACAGGAGTACGATGCAGTTCTAGATTGTCCCACAAGGTATCGTATGTCTACAGTCTTGTCAATCAGACAGCTTAGTGATCTTGCACTGAGTTAATCAAGTGAATATTTCTGACATTTATTCTACAATCATGCAAGTGACTTCTGCATTTTTTTCAAGCCAAAAAAAAAAAACACATCAGGTTATATCAAACATCAAAGAAATGATGATCACATTTTTTTCAACATTGAAAGATTTGCTAACACAGTGTTTGTTTCCCATGAATGTACTTTTAATCAGCAAAATTACACTGAACTGCCGTGGCAGCTGCAAAAAAGCAAAAGGAAAAAAATACATCCAGAGCAATGGCAGATGTAAAGCTGCATTTGGCACTACACTGTCAGCCAAAGAGTTTTTGTCAGAAAAGTGGTTGATCAAATGGTTGATACTTTGCATCCCTGAATTCACTAGATCTCACTTCCTGTGACTTCTTTTTTTGTTCCTGAAATTAAAATTGAGACTGAATAGAAGACAATTTGCTGGCATGGAAGAAATCCAGGAAAAAATCACTGGTGGCTCTAGACATGGCAACAAAAGCTAAGTACAGGAAATGATTCCAGGAATGGAAGAGGTGCTAGGACAAGTGTAATGCATCTCAAGGGTAGTATTTTGCAGCTGACTAAAATGCAATTGCTGTAAATGTTATATAGTAATGATTTTTTTTTCAACAATTCCTCGTATATGTTTATACTTTTTTTTTTGAACTTTTGAAGCCAACTCCCAATTTTGGAGCCTGTTATCCCTCATACCTGGCTTAAGCTACATGGCGATTGTGCTTTTCAGTCCATTGTACCAAGGTTTTGGAATGGTCTTCCACTAGTGTTGCTCACAGCTGAGTGAGTTGATTCCTTTAGTAAGCAACTTAAAACATTTTTGTTTAAGCAGGCTTTTGAACACAACTGAGTAGTTTCTGCTTGGTCTTTTAGTTTTATTTTAGTTATGTTGTTGTCCTGTTTTATTTTTTCTTTCTGTCTGTGAATGGCGCTCTGTAAATAAAGTGTACTTACTTACATGCTGCCAGTTTCATTTGAGGGAATAGCTGATTTAGAGTAACCTTTTTCTGAGTAGGCCAGTTGAGGTCCTGGACTGCTATATGGCCTTTTGGACAATTTACACCCCATTTGACTATACTTGGAACTCCAAATTATAACACATTACAATTCACAATTTTACATTCACATGTCACAATCCACTCTATAGCTTTTTATTTTAATTAAAAGCAAATAACAATACATATGATCAAATCAAACTTAACAAACTGAAGTTCAACCCCCACCCAAAAGAAAGAGAGAAGAGCCAGCCAACCAAAGCAAATATTTAAAAGCAGCAAGGATGAAAGAGTATACTCTTCCCTGATATAGAAGCTTATTCTAAAATGTTATTGATTACATCCTACCATATTTTAAAAAATATCTGCACAGATCCTCTGAGTGAGAATTTGATTTTTTCCAATTTCAAATAATGTAGGACATCAGTTACTCATTGACTTAAAAGTGGTGCGGTGGGATTCATCTACTTGAGCAAGATTAATCTACATGCCAGTAGTGAAGTAAAGGCAATTTACATTTTGTTTGTAAGCCCATCTGGGAGTCCACCAAACACAGCTGTTCATGGGTTCAGAGTGATTGCGACACCAAGGCTGTCTGATTTTTATCCAAAATGATCGATAGCTTTTGTTGTAAAGTTCTTGAAGTTCTGCTCCATCTTCTTTTTTAGGGAGCATACATCATTAGGGTAAGAGTGGAAGGAATAGAAAGGCATCCTGCAAACAGGAGAATGAATGTTGCAGATTTTAAAGCACTCTTCCCAAAGTTTAAACATCAACCAACTACACCAGAATATTTTGCAAAAATTGTGTCTTTTAATATGCTGCATTCCAGACATGCACCTAAACTGTTGTACCAGTGAGGTACAATGCTGCTTGTCTTACCAGCTATAATGGAAATTTGAACCATTAGCCTATTAAGTTATTCCTTGTCCATTGTAAACAAATCAACAACCTTGGCTGATCCTTCAAAATATGCTGACCAAATGTTTGGTAATTTTTCAGAGCATTCTGTAGAAGCATTGCTACATTTGCTGTTTTCACTTGACGCTGGAGCATTACTGAAATATTCAGTGCTGACATAAGACAAATATTTTGAAATTCTGTTTGGTGTCTGGAAGGCTTTCTTGGCTTGCTTGAGAAGGTTCCCAGGTGGATGACAAGAGCATTCAGTGGAGCAGACAAAAAGACACAACTTAGTTCTGAGGATTCACTTATAGGACAGAACATAGCAGCAAGTTAGCCACAAGTGGGAAGGTGCATGACAGAGTACATCCCACAGTTGTTTACTGTGTGGGTAATTGCTCCATTATTCCAGTATTTTTCTATTTACTGTATGTTCTGAAATTCTGAATCAATAAATAGCCTCTTCATTAGGTGTTATGTGCATAAATATATATCTCTTGACTTACTGGCAAAAAATATAAAAAAGTGAAATTGTTATTCACAGTTATTTTTATGATGATTAATCATCAATAATTTTTGTATTGTATTCAGGAGATACGCAAGTACAAATTTCATTGTACTATGTTCATATGGCAGCAAACATGACTTAACTTGGTATGGTGGTGAATTACATTGGAACCTGTGAGTAAACAATATAATAAATTGTATAGTAAAGCATCTTAAAAGGAGAAGCAACAGAATAGTGACATTATTGGGGTGCAGACATAATGCAGGTTATTATATTCAAATAATTGTGAACCAAGCCTAATTTATATTTTTATTGTAATTTCAATTAATAAACATGCAGAAATGATGTTTTGGATAAAGCTTTAAAAGTGGCATTACTTTAAAATAAATTATATTTCTGTTTATTCAGAAATACCCATTAATGAATAGTCATATTTTATACTTTTGTCTTCCCCCTTCCATCCTCACCGTGTTCTACAGAGGCACCATTGAGAGTGTTCTGACCAGCTGCATCAATGTCTGGTATGGCAACTGCAACATATCCAACCGCAAGCACCTGCAAAGGATAGTGAAGACAGCAGAGAACATTATTGGGGTGCCCCTCCCTTCACTACAGGACATATTTTACAAACGTAGTGTCCGCAAGGCTTGCAGCATTGTGCAGGACCCCTTACACCCCTCACATGGACTTTTCACATTTCTGCCATCCAAGAGAAGATACTGCAGCATCAGAGCCAGATCTGCCAGGCTGCAGGAGAGTTTTTACCCCAAGCTGTTACACTCCTTAACACCATGCTGCCCCCTGGGATCTATCACACTGCCTCCACCACCTCTAAAAACAGAACTTTTATACATGCAAGCCACTTTCCTGCAAAGACGAGTGTGCATGTAGAAAAAGAACTGAAAATCTCATACTGACCTTTAAGTATTTTGACACTCTTGATATCCTTCTGCTGTGAAACATTCTGACCTGTCATTGTTTACTCGTCTTAAACAAATATCATCATACAATGATAATTTCTGTATTATCTATATCTATTATTTATCATTTATTTATTATATTACATATTGTGAGATATGGCCGGCTATTTATCCCGGCCAATACCCCCAGGCCGCCAGATGGAGCCCTCCTTGTAGCATGGAGCTACCCCGAATGCCAGCAGGGAATTATGGACAGTGGAATTTTAACGCACAGCCCTGCTGGAGTCGCTGCAGGGAGGCCCAGGGATTGTCATTTGCACCATAACCCAGAAGTGCGTCTTAATCACAGTGACACAAGGAATGACATGCTTCCGGAGTAAAGAAAAAGGATTTTTATCTGACCCGGAAGTGTCCCATGTCACATGGACAGAGAAGGCGAAACACTTCCGGGTCAAGGACTATAAAAGGACTGTGGGAAATCCCAGAGCTGAGCTGAGTTGGGAGGCAGGGTGGCTAAGCATCTGGGAGTGGAGGATTGAGTATTGTTTATTGTAGTGATTATTGATTTATTAAGTATTGTGGAGAGGAGGGTGCTTTGTGCACTGTATTATTATAATAAACCATTATTTTGACTTTTATCTGGTGTCTGACGTCTGGTCTGAGGGTTCAAGGGGTTGACAGTGCCTCTATTTGTCACAGTTGGCGTAGCTGGCAGGATTCTCTGGCCATCGGTTTGGCAGTGGACCTGAATTTAATAAATTTTTACTGTGGACAGAATACCCTAAGAAGGCAGCGTCACGACAGGCTGAGAAAAATCACCAAACCTCACCTTTACCAAGGGACGTCATGGGAAAAAAGAAGACAAAGCAGAGCGGTAGCAACAGCGGAGGTCTAGGGCTCAACATTGCCTGCGCTCAAGATGAGCCACGGAGTGGCTACGTGCTTCGGGAGAAGCATCTGGAAGAGGACAATGGCAATGAGGTATGTGCCGGGAGCGAATTTGAAAACTTATTTAAAATAACGCATTTTGTCCTGTGCGCATACCTCCCAGGGGTCCATCCGGAGGTTCTGCGGGAGGCAGGAGAGAATTCTGAAGGCAGTAGTGCACTCACATCAGTGGAGCAGTCGAGCGAGAAAGACTTCCGCATGTCGGGTGCCGGCGACGGACATGTGACCCACCCCGAAGGATTGTGGGAAGGAGAAGGTCCGTGTCCAGCTGTTTGCGTCTTCACCCAGGAAAAGACGGACTTGGTTTTTCCGAAAGGGAAAGGGGAGGCGAGCGAAGCACCGCTCTCCCTACAAAAAGGTAAGGAGGTCCGGGAAATGACTGAGCGGTCCGTCGATAAATTGAGACAGACGGATCGCAGTCAGCCAAAAGCGACACCACAGACCTCCGACATCTCCAAATCCCAGGCTCCCTTGCAGAACCCGTCAGAGCACGTGCCAGGAGCGGGCGTGCTCATTGGCTCCCAGCCGGAGGGTAAGGCTAGTGATCTCCTGAGTATACCTCCGGCTGAATTAAATAACTTTTTGGACGTGCGCGAGCTGGAAAAGTTGCTTCAGCCCGTGCACAGTTTCTTGCAGATTGTGGCAACAATCAAGAAGAGGAGTCCGCCAGGAGTCGCTGCAGGGAGGCCCAGGGATTGTTACTTGCACCATAACCCAGAAGTGCGTCTTAATCACAGCGACACAAGGAATGACGTGCTTCCGGTGTAAAGAAAAAGGATTTTTATCTGACCCAGAAGTGTCCCATGTCACGTGGACAGAGAAGGTGAAACACTTCTGGGTCAAGGACTATAAAAGGACTGTGGGAAATCCCAGAGCTGAGCTGAGTTGGGAGGCAGGGTGGCTAAGCGTCTGGGAGTAGAGGATTGAGTATTGTTTATTGTAGTGATTATTGATTTATTAAGTATTGTGGAGAGGAGGGTGCTTTGTGCACTGTATTATTATAATAAACCATTATTTGGACTTTTATCTGGTGTCTGACATCTGGTCTGTGGGTTCAATGGGTCGACAGTGCCTCTATTTGTCACAATATCTATTGACTATATTTATGTATCTAGATTGCAAATACCATACATTGTATCAATGTTCATAGTGCTAACTACACGTCAATATTGCTGCTACTTCTTTGTCTTGTCTTTGCACAATGTCTTGTCTTGTGTGTGTTTTAATTTTAAATTAAAATTTTAATTCTATTTTTAATTTATTATTTGCACGTCATGTTGTTACACTGTGGACCCTGAGCTTCGCAATTTTGTCTATCTGTATATGGTTGAAATGACAATAAAGTTCACTTTGACTTTTGACTTTGACTATCTAGTATATATCAAAGATTTGTGTTGCTCATATCCAGTAGTCTCTAGCTAAGGGTTACAGTACATGAATGTGCATTTCTGTAGCCCAGCAGCATCCAGTTATACAGAAGATGCTTAACATCTTTTTTTCACTAATTATATTAGTAAAGTGCTTTATACAGAGCATGCACAAACAAGTTCGTCAACATGTGTGGGAAAAGCATCATTATTACGGATTCTACTTGTTAATTAGTTGTCCTTATTATGAAAAAGGCCATCTAGGCCCATATGTGCATTTTTAAAAGCTTTCAATTCACAGAGCACATTCGTAAGTCTAGTTTTTCTGTTGATAAATTTGATGTTTAATGACTTAATCTTCATATTAAACAAAACCACAGTGCACCAGCAAAGAGGGCATGAAATGTAATAATAATAAATGTATGAAAATGGTGAAATTAAAAATGTTAATAATTAATAAAGTTCAATTTAGTCATTTCAAGCAAATCCATTTTTCTGCACAGTTTCTCTTATTTTTTTTTCTTTTTGTTCTGTGATGCATACTCTGAAATAATTTTCTTTGATTACTCTAGAGGTTTGTATTCTTTTATTAGTTTTTTATTTTTCCCTCTCATCTGTTATCTATAATTGCTGCACTTTATCTTACAGTGACAGATTTCTCTGTTTTACTTCTTAAAGTCTGTGGTGTTTATAGGCATTTTTTTATTTCAGCAGTTAAATTTTCCAGAATGCTTATTTTTTGTTTAATTACAAACAATAAGCATTTTTGTAGGAAAACAAGTTTGCAATCCAGTCTGTTATTGTCCTGCAACTTAAAGGATATGCAGGGACAAATAAAATTGATGTGTTAGCAGTTTGACAAGACATTAAATTCCTAGCACATGGTGAGTATCCAGGTTACTTGTCCCAGCTTATCCTTCTTTTCTTTGTGATGTTTTAAATGGGGTTTTACTTTGATTAGATGTTTTTAACAAGTAAACCATCATGTTTAAGGCCAGATGTAAAAATGCTAATCAGGTCACTAGGTGATTTTGTTGGATGTTATAGCTTGAAGATGAGAATTTGTTGACTTTAATACTTAGGCTTGGGAGGAGCCTTTGTAATGAAGACTGCTTAACTTACTGCTTTCACAAGAAATTGTGGTTAAGTTAATGTTGGCATCCAAGTCAGAAGGAAAGACACCATTGGCTAATGCCAGGTGGCCAAAAAAAGCCATTCATTCATTAATTGAGGCAAGATAAAAAGATTAGAATAATTTGTCCACCCATCCATCCATTTTCCAACCTGCTGAATCCGAACACAGGGTCACGGAGGTCTGCTGGAGCCAATCCCAGCCAACACAGGGCACAAGGCAAGAACCAATCCCGGGCAGGATGCCAACCCACCGCAGGACACACACAAACACACCCACACACCAAGCACACACTAGGGCCAATTTAGAATCGCCAATCCACCTAATCTGCATGTCTTTGGACTGTGGGAGGAAACCGGAGCGCCCGGAGGAAACCCACGCAGACACGGGGAGAACATGCAAACTCCACGCAGGGAGGACCCGGGAATCAAACCCAGGTCCCCAGATCTCCCAACTGCGAGGCAGCAGTGCTACCCACTGCGCCACCGTGCCGCCCAGAATAATTTGTGTACTGTATAAATATCAATCTGGGGTGTGAGCAGGACATTTCATCAAGAACAGTCCTTTGAGAGAACTTCACAGAGTGTGCTACTGTATAAATGAGTTTGTTGTACATAAAGTACAGGCTAGGGAATGTTTAAAGAGTACAATCAGTAGCCAACTGAGTAGTGGAAAAAGCTATGTGGTCAGAAGAATTCACTCAACAAACGAATGAGTACATGAGTAACATACACCTAAATTTGTCTCCCTGTTTGGTGGTGTATTTTTTTGGCATGGTTTCTACTCTTTTAATTCCTTTAGAGTAATGTTTCTCAAGTACAGTCCAGGGGAGCCCACTTTGGCTTTAGGATTTTGGTTACAACCAGTTTCATAATTAGTGCATATTACTTTACCTCTCTCATTGTTTAATGAGGTGGTTATTTTTTCCTTCTCTTATTCTATATTGAGAAAAGCAAAGTAGTGTAAGATTTACATTTATAAGAAATTTTGAAATATTTGTAAATTTGTCACAGCTGTAAATGCTCAACTCTTTTTTTGCCATTTTCTTATTATTTCAACTTTTCTTTGTCTAGTTTGTTCCCTTAATTGTGCCCTAATAATGATAATTAACAACATGTGGGGTAAACAACTGTGCAAATAACAGTGAATGCAGAAAGGATACAGCTACAGCAGTGTTATACCCAACATGCTGATTAGAAGATAACAACTAAGGCTACGTTGACTTTCTAATGTGGTCCTAGATTGGAAATGTATCTGATTTGTGGCCATGCAAAATGAATGAGAACAGTCTGATTGGAATTCGAGTGTATTTTTTGCCTAAATGCATTAGCTGAGTGCTATAATCATCAGCAAGCACTGGCAGCATGGCAACACAATAATGGAGGAGAGCTACAGCTGTGACAACAGTCACTGTCCCCCCATTGCTGGCTCTTTTCTCGTATCCACACATCTCTTTGTGCATCACTGCCAGCAAAAGACGTGAAAACAGCAAAAGCTACCTGTTTGCCATCTTCCAGAGCAAAATGCAATGCCTTTTAGTGTGTTCATTTTGTCGGTTTTAATTGCACGAGTTGTCTCACAGATATGAAGTTTTTTGCTGTTGGCGACTTAGATGTCTCATGCACAGATGTACCAATGTGCTCATGCATGCCGTTTTGGGTGCCAGATGTATTCACACTACTGTTAGATACAGTTACACTTGCACTTAAGATTGTGAATCATCAAGATAGGCAAATTCAAAATTCAAAAAGGGGCTTCCAATGCAGCCTTAAATAACAAGTACACCTAAAATGCACAAAGAAAACCATGATGATGATGATGATGAAATCCTAAAAATACTAAATAATCAGTATATTATTTGAGTGCTACATTCCAATTCAATGTAGTAAACCCAGTTTTGTAATTTCTTGATTGACACCAAAACACAATTGACTGAGCTGCTATTTCCCTTCAAATAGACAGAGTCACAAATCAACAAAAAAGCCACAGAAAGGTTTGGGGCAGCCACTTGTATATTATTTTGTGGCTTTAAATGGAATAAATAATCACAATAGAAGTGTACGGATCAGAGTCCAGAACAGAACTGACTTGTCGGTTTTAAGGCAGCGTGTAGGAAGTGACATCATCTCTAAGGCCGGAACTGGAAGTGATGTCATCTCTGGAGCCAGAACCAGAAGTGATGCCATTGAGCATGGGACTGGAAGTGGCACCATCTCTGGGGCTGGAAAACCAGAAGTGGCGTCATTGAGGTCGAAGCCAGAAGTGACATCATTGGGGCCAGGCGAAATTTCCCGTAACTGGTCTGCAGAGGAGTGAGAGAGTTAGTGCTCTCTGTCACCCCCTGGTCTGGTATGGAATTACTCTCATTTAGGACCTTTAGCTGCCTCCCATGTGCACGTGTGTGACAATAGGAAATCCCATTGCAAGGACAGTCAGTTTTACAGGAAGTCATTTTAAGATATCTTGAGTTGCATTTCAGACATCTCAAAATGCCTACAAACTTAAAATATCTCATATTTTAGAAACACATTTGAGATGTATCAAAATGAACAGTGTATCATTTCAAGATATCTTGAAACATGTTTTAGATATCTTAAACTGCATTTATGATATCTCAAAATAGACTTGTTTTCAGATATCTTTGATTCATTTTGAGATAACTTTAATGCATTGTGAGATATCGCTAAACGTTAATTCAGCTTGACTATTCCTTTCCATTTTCAAATATCTGAAATGCATTTCAGGTCATTGTAAAATTAAGTTTCAATGAAAAACAGCAAATTTGACAGAAAGTGATTTCAAAGATATTTTAAAATATATTTGAAAGACACAAGCAGTTATGTTGAGATTTGAAAGTGTATTTGACATATCCTGCATCTGAGATATTTCTAAATGTACCTATTGTAGATATCTAAAAATGTAACAGATCATATTTTGAGATATCTGGAAGTGAGTTTCACATATCTTAAAAAGTTAACTGCATTTTATGATATCTGAAATTAATTCTGAGAAATTTCTAAATACTAAACCGTCATGCCATACTATAACAGCCGTTTTTTTTTTTTTTTTGTTCGTTAAGCAAGACTCCTTTTTATATCTGCCTGTCAAAATCTTTAGCAAAATCTTTACAATAGGACATGCTGTAAGTTATATATTAACACTATGGTGTTAACGAATCCTTTACATTTCTGATTTTGGATATTAGATTTGAATTAAGTATAATTATTAATTTACAGACCTATTGAGCATTATTTGTGATTCTTAGAAGTGTTTAGCAATCTTGTAACGGCCGACCCCTTACCCAGCCGGCAGCTACACCTCCAAGACCTGTAGCCTGGATAATTTACTGAGGTTAAATCTAACTATCAAGCCGTACCTCTAACAAATTAAACTTTTCCCCCACAATCGACGGTGTAAATATAAGCACACAAAAGCAGATATGTAAAATTAAACTGATTGATTGTATTAAATGAAATAAATATGCAAAATAAATAAATAGAAAAAATATATATAAAAATAAATATGCCTCCACCACAGCAACAATGAGACACCACCATACATAAATACAACAAACCCTCCCTTGCCCCTGTAACATATAACAAACAACGAACAACAACAATAAATGATATATGGAATGAAAGTTCGTGAATTTGAGTCCGGTTATAAAAACTGTCCTGAATACGGATGACTGAACTAGAGATAAATGAGTCGTTTGATTTTCCCGGCAATTGGAGCAACCTCACCGCGATTCCTCGGCGTGTGGTGGATGACGATCCGACCCCGGGGTCTCTGTAGATGAGGGATGGAAGACAGTCCAGCAAAATGAAAAACAAACTGGTGCAAAGGCGCGATGTGACAAAACAGCAGGTAAGTTGAATCCGTGGTTGAAAAAATGGTCTCCTTTCTTCTCTCCTTCTCTTCCCCCCTTCTCTTCCCTCCTGATTACTTAAATAGTCCTGTGATGGCTGTAATTGATTAATAGTGAACAGGTGTTTTCCAGGTTTGGGGTTGCGGTCTCCTTCCATCATCCGTCCCCCTTTTCAGGGACGTCATTCACTGATACACACATAAACAATGGACACAAGACGCACTCAATACTAACATTTGACAACACTATAAACTATGTAACCCTGCTACAATCTTTAGTTGAATTAGCCATTAATTATGGCAAAGTATTCTATTGATTTTAATATTATTGTGGATATGTAAATAGACACCTTTGGTAAAAGTCCTCTATCCCTATTTGAATCAGTAGGCTTTGATAAAACTGTGACAGGTCCTACAAGTCAAGTCAAGTCAAGTTGCTGCACCCACTACACAATGAAACAACTTGGGATCCTGGTTGGCAACCCCTCCAGGCAGACATGCAGTCCAGTCCCACCCTCAGGAAATGACCCTCTATCTGCCACAGCCAGATGTTACGTGGGCGACCCCTTGAACTGGTCCAGCCACTTGGGTCCCCACTCGGGGAACCGCATCATATGGCCATAGTTCAGTAACTGACGCTCCCTCACAATGCAGGTAATGTGCCTCATTCGACACAAAGTCAAACCAACGGTACCCAAGGATTTTCCGGAAAGACACAGTACCATAGGAGTCCAGTCTTCGTCTCAGGTCACTGGATAGCATCCATGTCTCGCAACCATATAGCAAGACAGGAAGCACCAGGACTCTAAAGACTTGGACCTTCGTCCTTTTGCATAGAGCACCACACACCCCTTTCCAGCGACCTCATGACCCCCCATGCTCTCCCAATCCGTCTACTGACTTCATAGGAAGAGTCACCAGAGACATGAATGTCATTGCCAAGGTAAGTAAACCTCTTGACAAACCTCTCCGCAAACAGACACACTGCTGATGGCTGTGCCCAAGAGGTCATTAAAGGCCTGGATCTTGGTTTTTATCCAGGACACTCGCAAGCCTAGACACTCAGACTCCTCGCTCAGTCTCTTGAGCGCCCCGATCAGATTCTCCATTGACTCTGCGAAGATCACAGCATCATCAGCAAAGTCAAGACCCGTGAATCTTTCTTCACCAACAGATGCCCCACAGTAGCTGGACCCCACGACCTTGCCCAACACCCAGTCCATACAAGCATTGAACAGAGTAGGAGCAAGAATGCACCCCTGACAAACCCCAGAATCAAATGGGAAAAATGCAGAGATTCTGCCTCCACTCCGCACAGCACTCATAGTACCAGTGCACAGGCCGGCCATGATATCCAGCAACCTTGAGGGGATCCCGCGAACCCTCAGGATGTCCCACAGGGCAGCTCGATCAACTAATTTGAATGCTTTACGAAAATTGACAAAGGCTGCAAAGAAACTCTGCCGATATTTGCGTTTGCGCTCCATGAGAACCCTCAGTGCCAGGATGCGGTCGATGGTAGTCTTCTTAGGTGTAAAACCAGACTGTTGCTGTCACTGGTAGGTGAGCAAGAGATCACAGATCCTATTGAGGACGACCCTAGCAAGGACCTTACCCGGCACAGAGAGCAGTGTTATCCCCCTGTAGTTGCTGCAATCCAGGCGATCACTCTTCCCTTTCCGGATAGGGACGACAAGTCCCGTTTTCCAGTCAGTTGGGATAATGCCAGTCTCCCAAACGGAAGCAAAGATTGCTTGCAATGCCAGGAGGACAGCCTTACCACCAGCCTGGAGAAGTTTACCCCAGATACCACAGATCCCTGCAGCCTCCCCCCACCAGCTGGTTCACCACCTGTGCAATCTCAGTGAGATTGGGTGGTTCACAGCTAATTGGAGGATCAGCCTCAAGAACCATGGACCCAGAGATATCCAATGTCCTAGCCAGAGGATCAGCTTTGAACAACTGCTCAAAGTAGCCAGCCCAGTGGGTCACAACTGCAGTGTCACCCGTAAGGACCGTTCCATCAGCTGCCCTGACTGCGACTCTGAGAGGAACAGATTCAGATGTGTGTAATTCTTCGATTCCTCTGTAAGCAGGATGTGGGTTGCTAGACCACAGATAGTGTGTCACTTGCTCACAGATTCCTCTAACAAATGCCTCTTTATCTGCCCTCAGAGCCCTCGGAGCCGTCCATCTCAGTTCCCGGTACAGGAGCCGTGCACTGCAACTCCTCTCAGTGATATCCAGGGTGCCCTGCGAGATGAAACACCTCCTTCTGGGAACACCGGTAACACCAACACAACCCTCAGCAACCTTCAGGGTCTTGTCACAGAAGGTCTTCTACATCACATTAGGATCGGCAGTCATACCCAAATCTGCAAGTTCCTCACACAAAACTGTGTGCAAACTCATTAGAAACATTAAAAATATAAACATTAACATAAAAATTAAAAGGTATACTAGGAGAAAAGTGCTTTGCCTGTTTAACACTCTTTTAAATTTGAACACATAGAATTATTCAGATATTAAAAAGTGTAAGAAAGTATAGAATTATTCAGATATTAAAGAGTGTAAGAAAGTGCTTTACAAGGCACTACTTCACTGAAATAATGCATTAAAATATTATCCACCATGGAGCTTTATTAACAATAAATAAGAGGATAGATAAGAAATCAGAATTGTCTTGCACAGCTAAAATTAATATTCTTATCATTTAAATTATGCAGTTCTTAAATAATAAACTTAGGTAACAGGTTCTAATTTTAGCAAGAGTGAATCACATGTCACTCTTTACATATAGTACTGCTATTAATGCAAATTGAAGAAACACTGGAAATTTGGTGATTGATTTGAAAAATGAAACCTGACACATTTCCTTTACAATTATTTCCCTATATTTTAAAAACACATTTGTTGGAGTTAATCATCATATGCTGAATACATCTCAGTTGAGTCATTGATTTTTTAAAAGTACTAATTTTTATTTTTTTTAGTACACCTTCATGACCCACATGTCAGGTCTTAAATTGGATGAGCTGTTTTAACAAAAGAAGATGTCTTGTTCCACTCATATATACAGTTAACATATGATCATTAAAACTTATTTATTGAAGACTGGAAAAAAATCACCTGGTTTGATTAATCTTGGTTTTTGTGGTGCCAAGCAGATTAGTGATGTAGAATGTTGCATGAATCCATAGATCCATCCTGCTTTTTGCTAAAGATGTAAGCTGGTGCGGGAAGTACAATTGTGTGAAGAATATTTTCTTGGCATACATTTTCCCTCTTAGTTCTGCATCATTTGAATGTTTTGGTGTGCCTAAGAACCTGTTTCTGTCCATGTGTATTCCCCTTATAACCATATTCAAGCATTTTTCAAATATAAATCTTTATTGTGATAATACACAATATAAATATAAATCTTTATTGCGATAATATACAACATCATAAGGCAGGGCCCATAAACATGACAGTGACTGCACAGTTCCCAATTTTTAACAGAGCACCTTTAGGATAAGGCAGGTTCACACCAAAAATAAAAAAATCTGCAGAAACATCATAATGCTATGAGGTCAACATGGTCTAAAATTCCCAATGAATATTTCTAGCAATTTGAATCTCATGGAATTGTGACAGATTTACCCAGTGCTAGTTATTTGTACCTAATAAAGTGGCCAGTGAGTGTAGCTCTGAATGAGCTTCCAATGACCTTCAAAACTGCTCCCAGTCTACCAATATGCTTCTTGAAAGCACACCAGCTTACAACACATCTTGTGGCAGCTAAGGAATTTACTGTTGTGCTCTATGTCTTGATAACTGCAGTTGTACTGACCCTCGCAACTGTGCCTTTTATTAGAGTTGCAGCTTTAATCTAGCCTTATTGCTGAGGCATATACACAGGCATCTTCACATACAGCTGTCTCTGGGGTGTACTGAATAGCACTGCTACAGAAATGGTTCATTGGAGGATCTGGTCCCTCCAGCTGGTCAGTTCTCCTTTTGCTTGTAGTTAATTTTCCCAGGGTACTTCCATTTCCTACTACCTTCCAAGGCATTAGCAAAGGATCTTTAGAACGCCAAAACTGACTAATTGTGAGTAAGTGTGGGTGGGTATGCATGAGTGTGCACTTTGTACTAGCTTGATGTCCAGAATTGTTACATTTCCTTTTATCCAAAAGTACAGTGACAGGCACTGCAGGCACAAACCTCACCCCCAAACATCCACTACATTAAGCAGGTCATGAGATGAATAGGATGCTTCATAATAGGAGGGCTAACTCTGAGTTTGTGAAGGGAAGCCAAAAACTAGATCAAAATTCAACAAATGCATTCTCATTTTGGAATTTTGTTTGCAAATCTAAACTCTTCTCCACTGGAGCTTCTACTGCTACTAGTAGCTAAAAAAGCTAAAATCCAGCTGTGGGTACAAGTAAAGAAGATTAAGTGACATGTATACATTTTTATTTCATTAGCAATTCATAACACAGTTTTGTCTTCTGCGATTCATACAGCACTTATTGGAAAGACATGCAATGAAGACCATGTGAAAATGTTGGCACAAACGTTGACGACAGTCCATTTTACACTCAAATATCTATTTATAATATGTTAGTAGCTCATTAGGTACTGTCCTGATTTGTTTATTATAATTAGTGAATTCTGATTTGTGCTAATGTTTTCTATCTTTACACTGCCATTTTGTTTAGTGTTTTTTTTTCTCCTAAAGACAGCATCATTTTTGGCTGTATTTTTACAATGGCTCTACAGTATTTTATACAACAACAGCCCTATTCCTAGCCATATGGCTTGTTACTTGTATTCCCTATTCCCCCAATAAATGATGGCCTTCATTCATCACTAAATTTTGCTAATAAAATGTAGGGCTCTTTTTGGCAACGCTCCTCTCAAAAAATTAAGAATTATTTAGGATTTTGTTACGTTTAGATTAGCAAAGTATTTAGGACTTCTGACTTCAGTTCATGTTTTGGTTTTGGTTATACATATTTTTGGTCTTTGTGAAATGACATTTGCCTTCCTTTTTGAATTTTTTTCTTATTCACCCCTTGAAACCAAGATATTTCAATTTTACAATTTATTTTCAGATATCTTGAAAATCATTACATATTGTATACAGTTTTCTTTTTGCCTTCAAGTATAGTCATTTCACTTTTATAAAATGTGAGACATGAAACACCTACCTGGAAAGTACTGAGGTTGAAAACTGGCAGTGTTGTAACATGAGGTGTGAAGCTAATGTGAATGGGGCTTTAGCTAAATGTGGTTCTGTCAGGTTACTGCTTTACCAATCACACTACCATGTATTAGGTCCTTAAAGAAATGCTGAAAGCCTGGCTTTTTTTAATAGTCCAGGGAAAAAGATCTCATTGACCTTTTGTTTCTCAGCTTTTTAAAATACTATAAAACTGTCTAGCCAGTCCCTTTTGAATTTACCTGAAATGTGGGCCATGAAGCCAACAAAAGACGCTTACAGTATGTATTTTGTGTAACTGAGGTGTATTGCTTTGGCACACCCTAGACCAGGGGTCCTCAATCACAGTCCTGGAGGGCTGCAGTGGCTTGCGTATTTCAGTCTTAAACAGCTGTATTCTCAGTTTTTAATTGTTCCTAATTAGCAATAACATGCAAATGACAAAACAGAGCAGCATTTCTTCATTTAGCTTGTTTCCATTTACACCCGTGTGTATTTATCATGCACTATTGAGTCAGTGCATTGATGTGCATATAATGCATATATATATATATATATATATATATATATATATATATATATATATATATATATATATATATATACTAGCTGATTACCCAGTGGCTTCGCTCACTGAGTGTAAGGGAAAAAAATAAACTGTAATCTATAAGTTATTAAACAGTAAAACATTGACATTTAAGAAGTAAAGATACATTGTGCACCACTGGGGTGGTTTCGGGTAAACTACATTTTTAAAGGTGCTTTAACACAACAGCAAGTAGTACTAACAGCAGCTAAAATGTATTTGGATTATCTCTCGGTAGTAGATCCCTTGTAAAAGGCACTACACGACCGCTGTGGTATAGAAATGACATTTTATATGTGATTGTCCAAATTTCTGCCTGACAACCTTGCACTATGTGCCTGTGATTTACTTCTTAAAATAATTCATCACAAAAGCAACCTTGAATGTTGCGGGGTTTTAGTGACCCGAACTCACCTTAAGGGACAGTAAGTAGTCGTGCAGGGCAATTTACAAACAGAGTCCTGCTTTGATGGCGCCGATTACACTCATTCGCAAAGATTTCCACTCTCACAGGAGCCGACGGGACACTTGAAGTGTCATAAACAATGCGAGAAGAGAGGACGCTGCCCGAAACTGCGAAGCTCTCGACCTGGCGGAGCAGCCTGACATTCCACGCCTGCCAGTGTCCACTTTGTTCTCACGACCTCTGGCCACTGAAGGCGGTCTCATCTTCACATTGTTTACAGCTCAGTGCAGTTAAAAAGTAGAAAGATGCAAAGCTGCTTTCCTCATCTCTTCTACTATCAAGTACTGCCAACTAAAAAAAAGTTACAATGTGGCAGTTTCCGCGACAGTCACATGGACGAATGGTCATACGTAATTTCCATATCACGTGGTCATATGTAATTTCCGTTTCATACGTAATTTCCATATCGCGTGGTCATACGTAATTTCCATTTCAAACACGAAAAGAATTTTATATATATAGATATAGTGCATATAATGACTCAGGCGCCGCTTTCTTTTATGTGGACTCATTCCCTGGACACTTTTTACTACTTTTTACTACTTGTGAATTTCCTCTTGGGATTATCAAAGTATCTATCTATCTATCTATCTATCTATCTATCTATCTATCTATCTATCTATCTATCTATCTATCTATCTATCTATCTATCTATCTATCTATCTATCTATCTATCTATCTATCTATCTATCTATCTATCTATCTATCTATCTATCTATCGATTGGGTTTAATTAAATACTTGGAAGGAAAATGAAGAGGAAAAAGTGAAGGACTGAGAATTACTCCTCCATTTTAGCCTTCAAATCATTTGGATGATATCCTTAGAAAGGGGAAGAAAATCTCGAAAATGAGAATGACCTGACATAGCAGAGTTAAAGCACGAACAAGCCATGAAATTAAATTATTGGCAAGAATTGCTTTCTAATTAAGCATCCGGGTTAGAAGAAAAACCTGCAGCCACAGCAGCCCTCCAGGACTGTGATTGAGGACCCCTGTCCTAGACTGATGATTAAAGTAAAGGTATGTCCATCAACATGACCTACTTTATCTAATAGTGGGTCTCAGACTAAGAGTGGGTCACAGACAGGAGGCTGTTACTAGGACATGGTGCACAAGGAAAGAACCACTCATAAGTAGGAAGCCAGTTCTTTCAAGTTCATACACCCTCACTGGTCTAATATAAACTATACAATTATCTTGTTATGTTATGAACTGAAGGATGGCTGAGATGTAAGAATTGTTGGGGGGTCAGGCTGGCAATTCCCCATTTATTTCTGAACAAAGCAAAAAAAAGACTCTTGTAAAGAAACTAAAGTTAAATAATACACTTCTCGTGCGCAATTCAATTACTGTCTGTGAGAAGAGTTCCATCTTTCTCTCTTTCCAGGGTCCAAATGACAATGATCTGTAAACACCCCACTTACAGTATATTCGCCTGCTCCCGGCAGGGGTGGTACCACAAATGCTTGGTGAGGACAGGGGCAGGCAGTACAGTATTTCCTGGATACGGCTTCATGCTGAAGAGGAAACTAAAGATATCATTAGCAGCAGCACCCCCTCCTCCCTGGCGATGGTGACATTGGGATTAATTGAGCCCTTGGGGAGATCCCCAGACATGTATGAGTGACAACTTTAGGAAGTTTGAGGACATCAGAGAATATCCAGGAAACAGATGTGAACACAGGGAGAACATGTAAACAGACAGGATTGGGTTGACAATTGAAATTTGGTTCTCTAGAGCTGTGGTCCAGGATTATTATTGACTGTTCAACCTTGCAACACATATTTTATTTATGTACAAATTACTTTTAAACTGTTTTTTGTCAGTATTATAACATGACTTAGAATGCTAAATGTATGGCATGCTTTAGAGAGATGGTCCATAAGTAGTTTACCTCTCCAGATTTCTTCAGTTCATTGACAGGTAACCTAAGCTGTATATGTTTTACATGTAGTAGTAGTAGTAGTTATCACGTGTACCAAGTACAGTGAAATCTTTACATGAATGGTCCACCAACATGCAACACATCCCCCCTCTCTGTCACAATGATAAACAAAAATGAATGCAAATACATTACTTAATTTTAATTCATAAAAACCCAAATCAGCTTACCTGTTGTGCTTCTTGCTTCTGTTTCCATACTACTTGTTCAGTTTTGCTCCCTGTTTCAAGAGCCTTTTTGGAAAACGCCTGTATCATTAGCTAGTTTAGTAGTTCTAAAGTCTGCTTGCTTTATAAAAGTTAATCAATCAACTCTTCTTAATAGATATTAGAGGATGGATGTGAGAAGGAAAACCAGAAAACACAGAAGAAGATGAATACAGACACAGAGCAAATGTGTACACTTCATAGTGGCAGTGTCTATTTGGCCTTAAGATTATAACCCAGAACTTTAAAGCTGGGATATAGCACTGTACAGCCATGCCACCACATATGGTAGTCATCTGGCAGATGAGTCCACAATCTAGATGCTTAAATGTGAAATGCCCTATCATCATGTGAGCACATCTTCAGGACAAGAAGGATCACACAAGGCAAGGGTAGCACAATGCTTAGCATTTCTGGTATCCTTCAGCTTCAAGGGCTAGGCATTCATTTCCAGCCAGGACACTGTTGGAGTGGAGTTTGTTCATTCTTTTTGTGCTTGTATGGATTTTTTTTAGTACTCCGACATCCCAAACACATGTAGTTTGGGTGAACTGGTGACCCTGAACTTGTCCTACTAGAGAAAGTATGGGAGTATCTGTGAATGTCTCATGTGATCGATTCTCATCCTTTCTGAGTCTGGATTCCTGCATAGTCTCTAGCTGCCATTGCCATGTATTAGAAGCAAATTTACATTCACAAAATAGATGAATGAATCTGATATCATGCAGTAGATGAATGGAATTATATGTCAAATCATAAAGTGCAATTAATTAAGATGTATGATAGCACAGTGTTCTATGAGTGTTTTAAATATTTACTGTTATTGGCCTTATTTTCTTGTGTTTATTTTACTCCATTTGTGACTATGCAATGTTAGAATGTGTGGTTACCTTTAGTGCTAAAACAAAAAGGTATGTTTTTCTATTCAGTTTGTTATGTCATTGACATTTCAGGTAGTTAGGCAATTTGCCAAAAGACTTAAAGAATATTATATATTTTAAAATATTCATTCTTTTTTTGCAAAAAGTCATTGTACAATACTAGGCTTTGATGTGATAAAATGAATAAGAATATTTACCTATTGGGGGTTGAAAATTATACACATGAAGCTAAGCTTTATCCAGCCTTTGTTTAATTATTTTACAGAATAATGTCATTTACACTGCATGAATAGAGTACAAGAAATACTTTCTGTGAAGAGAACTCATACTAAACAAAAACAAATTATGATATTATCTTTTCATATCTTGGCGTATTTAGAGAAAATGATCGCTCTACACAAAGCAATAACTCCCTGAAGAAGATCCATTATAATGTTCTGAGTAAAGACTCAAGCTACCGTATTGCAAATTTATTGTTCACTTAGAGAAAGAAGCTAAGTGATTCAGTACTTTAGTCACAAGTATAATCTTTGATGAGCTGTGGGTAGCTGTTCCCACTCAAATTGAACATAAGGAACTGGGAATCATTTTAAAGATGTTCACTTTTATATTTTCAGCATTTTATATTCAAGTAATACAGAATATTTCTACCTCTCAAACACCACCTATACCTAGAAAATTCAAGACAAAAAAACAATATTCTACCTCTCCCAAAACCATAATAAATTATGAAGACTTTTTCAAAGAAAGTCTTCATGTGAATTCAGTTACTGTATATAAGGATAAAATCCAAAGATGTATGATTAAACTGTGTCAGACATATTTAAAATAAAGTGTATTATTTTACTAAGTCATTACCTTTATCATTACCTTGGTCATAAACTTAAGGGTGGTATAAATCATCATCCACTTCCATCCTTTGTAAGAGTATGGATATAGGCCCAGGTCTTAGCCTTTCAAGTGAGTCATTTGATTTATTTTTTTCAGGAGTTTTCAGGCACACAGAACTTATCCTTGTTTCATGACTGAGCAGTCCTGAGCTGGTCATTTGAAAAAAAGTTGATGATCCATCTTATAATCTATTATTTTTTGGGCTCTCTGCCTTTTGGAACAACAGATCATCATGTAAATCACTTGAGAGCTGAACTCTGTCCAGAATTTAAATCCTAGATGGCTGACACACCATGATGCCAATCTTCTCAAAACCCTTTAATGCTAGTAGGTAACCTATTTGGTCAGACACATAAATAGGTATCAGAAACATTATTGGCCCCTATGCTCCTGGGGCCCGAGGCCTGTACTCATTGTTCCTATACGTTAAGACAGCCCTGACCTTCAGGGCTCATCCAAGGTATGCAGTACCCCATTGTGATGAGAGGGGACACTATTGCTGACAGTCTTGTCTTTTTTTCTCTTCTTCAGCAGTGAGAAGCCTAGAGGGCAACTAACCTCACCTCTTTTAGTTAGAGTAGTATAAAAACCTGACACCCACGAATGTCAGCATTACACTTGTACCTGGATGACTTTAAGGACAGAGCACAGATTTCTATCCTCTCATAGGAACTATTCTTGGAAGAGCCAGAAAAGGCAAATTACTTTCTATTTTGTGACCTCAAATGTCTGTTTTGTTTATTATTTGCCACAGAAATTAAAAAGGATGACCAGTCTGGCAAGCCAACACTTCATACAGGCATTCTGTGTTCCTTCCACCCATCCACAAGTGTCAATGAAATACTGAATAAGTATAATCTGCAGATATTGCAGTCTTAAGGTTGGTTTTAGTGTAACATAGATACTGAGTAAGGTTACGGTATACATAAAAGTTCAATGTTTTTGGGAAGCCAAGATGTTTCAAATGGGCGGATAGATAGACAGACATGACAATGACAGTTGGTGCTTTATGCATTTTATTTGTAAGTTTAACTTTTATATTTCAAACTACATACACAAAAAGAGCACTATACAAATCAAATGTAATATGAAATGAAGGGGTCCTTGTGGCATCCCTCCAGTACAATGATAACTTCAAGTAGGTCAAAAAGTAAACAAAATGTGTTCCAAAAATACTCAAAGGAGGGAAGAACACAGTGAGAATATAAATTGCTGTATTATCGTAGTATTTCCGTCTACTTACCCTTTACCTGTTTTCTTCAAGGGTAAGTGTACTCGTCAAGTTCATTACCAGGTTGGTCTACTGTTGCACTTTAAGATTATCACACGCATCCATAGCTATACGCATACACACAGACCCTAACCACAACAGTGCCCCATGAATGACAAACACACAGCTGGTTAACCTCTGGCACTTTAAACCACACAAATACCTGAGGAATAACACAGCTTGTCAGTCTCTCAGCACATCAAGAGACTTACTTATTATTGGCACAAACAACATACGATGTTTTAATGATATCTCAGACCTAAATATTACTTTTGGTCTCCAAGAATACATTTAAACATACAAGGGCTCAGCACTATTGACTATAGGCCATTTATCAGCCAAGAATGCCTTACTTTATGTACTGTTCCCTACTATTGGGTCGAGCTCTCACCCGCAGCCTAAATAAACCTCGCAGCACAGAGGTAATGGCAAACCTCCGGCCGCACCAGGTGCTCAAAGAAATCTACCTTATTACTTCAATCACTCTATAGACATTAAGACAAAGCATAGAAAGTTAAAAGCAGCATGGTATTTATTACAGGAATAATAATAATACCAATGAAACAAAGAATAATAGAAAATAGGACTGATAGAAATATCTGGATATATATCTTTAGAAAAAGCTTATGGAAACATAAAGATGACAAGGATGAATGTCGCAGGCGGCTTGTGATCTAGCACTCATTGTTGCTCATGATGCTTTTCCGACGACCAGATGAAAACAGCTTCACGTTGACGTTGCTCTGTCCTCCTCTGACATCTTCATCCCTTCTTCTTCCTCCCTCCTTCCTTACTATATCGCTCCTTCTACCGGGGGAGTTTTGCAAGATGTGATTATTAGATATTCTGATTGGCTGGCTGTCAATATGATAAATGAATTCACTGTCCATTTTCCAAAACAATAAAACTGTTTGATGTTGCCTGATGTGTTGCTATGTCTTCTTTTCCCAGGCTGTAAAATAATTAGATGTCCATCCTTTCTCAGGTTATGAAGTAATTGATAGCCTGAGCCACCAGCATGTCTTCCTTTCTTTGTTGGAACAGCTGTTTTAAAAGTGAGGTATAACTGGGAAGGAGACATGCTTTGATTTGTCCTGAATGTAGTTCATCTGTTGTCTTCTCTTGAACAAAATATAAGGGAAATATAAACCAAAATGTACAGATTGTGTACCCCATAACAATTGCAAATGAAAACAGGGCTGCCAGAAAACCCTACTACTTCTGTAGACCTGACTAGACAACTTTAGGGGTTTTCCCACCACAAGACCTTTTTTCAGGAACCAGGGAATTTTTAGACTAAACAACATTTGCAGTATTCCCACAACAGAAACTCATACCGTTTGTAGTTTCTGGAACTTTTTTTAGCTCCTACTCTAGGGTATGTACTTCATTTCAAGCAGGAACTATCATGTGGTGATTGGCTGACCACAAGCACTAGTGCTATCTTATAAATCTGTTAGTAGTTTGGACTTTGGAGATTATTGGTGAAAATGGTGCAATGCACTTTACACCGCATTACTCTTCATAGCTGCCTCTGTGGTGCGTCATGCCATACACTGCATTGAAGCTATAATCTCCTCCATGAACTCCCAATCATGCTGCACTTTGCACCTCATCACTCTTCATAACCACCACCATGGTGTGCTGCGCTATGCACTGCATCAAACCAAATAACCTTCCCTCACTTTTGCACCGCATCACTCTTTGCATGTCACATATTTTGTATAAAGGTTACAGTCCCTCTTCTGTGGTGTGAACCCAATGCATAAAGGTTGCCATAGACCACAAGCAGCCAAAGGCCTATGTCATACAGGAGCTCATTGGTTCCTGAAAACAAAGTTCCTGCAGTGGGAAAATGGCTTTTGAATTCTGTGTCTATGGAGTGAAACTGTTTCCCATTTGCCAACTGATTCAATAACCATGGCATCCGCTTTCTCACCCCTGTGTTCCTCTTACTATTTGTGCCTTTAATCCAGCCAACTCCAGACTCCAGTGTCAATTTACTTCTGTGCATGAGGTGACTTTAACCCTTTTTGACAGTCATTTTTGGCCAGGCTCTTAAATCTTTTCCAGAGTCAGAGTCTGACTCTGTGAAATGGAGACATCCGACTAGAACTCTCTTTAAACAGCTCCTCTTGTTCTTGTACGCCCGAGTCATCTGTTGCACTTAATGGCACAGATCTCTTAAGTAGCCTGTCAGCTAGACACTTCCTGGAAGGCTATAGTGGCTGGAGGATTTCACTGCAGACAGTTTGTTAATTCTAATAGCATTGATGTTCTTTTCCAGCAAAAAAATTCAGAATGTTTTGTGGAACAGAACAATATTTCTCATTTGTTCTCATTTCTTTTTACATGTATTTAATTTAAATGGATTTTATGTGATGGACATACATATATGCAAATAGGAGCAAGTTATCTACTTAATTCTGGAGTCATTGGCCTTGGCCTCATAATGTTAATTGTGAATTTCCCATTGGGATTAATAAAGTATCTATCTATCTATCTATCTCTATCTAATTATTAGATGTTTAAGGAAAAAGAACAAGTTGGTTAAAATGGACGCAAAAGATTGTTCCATTAGCGGCAGTGATTGGACACTATTTACATGCTAGTTTAGTATTCAGTGTGGTTGCGGGAATATTACGAATAACAGGAATCATAAAATCTCACAAATAAACAGGACAGAAGATAAAAAGCCATGTGGAACAAATGAAAATTCAGTATAGATATGAAATTTTAGACAGATTGAGAATATAGTTTAACATTTTTATCCATCTATTCATTTTTGAACCTCAAGAGGCTTTCTCATAAGCAGTGTGAACAAAGCAGGAACCAGGTCAATATGAGAATATTTTAAAATGCATTTTCTGATCATTCCCAGAGGTCTTGTCTGCCTTCAGAGCACTGCATGCTTAACTGTTAAGATGTACACTGTAGAAATGGACAGCAGATACACATTATGGATATTCCAGTAGATACGTATGTGCACTTAAGATTGGGGCAACACTGTAGAGATTAGGTTTAGAAATTTTAATATAAAGCAAATAACAATCCATACAATCAAATCAAACTTAACAAAACAAAAATTCAACTCTCACCCAAAAGAAAGAGAGGAGAGCCAGCCAACAAAGCAAATCTTTGAAGCAGCAAGAAAAGAAGAGTATCTTTTTCCCAGATATAGAAGATTATTCTATAATATTATTGATTAGATCCTGCCATATTTTTAAAAAAAGTTTTGAACAGATCCACTGAGTGAGAATTAGATTTTTTCCAATTTCAGATAGTATAGGAATATTAAACCCTTAAAGATAGGGTGAGAAGTTCAGTCATCTGGGAGGAGCTCAGAGTACAGCCGCTGCTCCTCCACATCGAGAGGAGTCAGATGAGGTGGCTCAGGCATCTGATCAGGATGCCTCCTGGACGCCTCCCTGGTGAGGTGTTCCGGGCATGTCCAACTGGGAGGAGGCCCCGGGGAAGACCCAGGACACGCTGGAGGGACAATGTCTCCCAGCTGGCCTGGGAATGCCTCGGGATTCTCCCGGAAGAGCTAGAAGTAGTGGCCGGGGAGAGGGAAGTCTGGGCATCTCTGCTCAAGCTGCTGCCCCCGCGACCCGACCTCGGATAAGCGGAATAGGCTGGATGGATGGATAGTATAGGACATCAGTTACCCACTGACTGACCTAAAGTGATGGGTTGGGATTCTACCAGTTGAGCAAGGTAAGTCTATGTGCTAGTAGTGAGGTAAAGGCAATTACGATTTGTCCTTCTCCACTAAGTCCATCTGAGAGTACACCAAGCACAGGTGTTAATGGGTTAGGAGTGATTGTGACTACCCTTGTTTTTAATCAGGACCATTTTTCTCCTTTTCTAATTTATTGTTACTAGGGGGCGTTGCCCCCTGCTTGCTTCACACACCCCTCCCCCAGCCTGCTCTATGCGCCAGCTACTTCACATCTCTGTCGCTCACGTTGTGAAGAGGGGGGCAGAACGCACCCCAAGGAGATGCGGTCGCTCCTCCAAAACCCCCTCTTAAACACTAATACAATGAGAAACAAATACAGTTTTTTTTTACCTCCTCTTTGCTTGATCAGCTGCTGGCTTGCTGCTGCTGCTGCTGCTGCTGTGTGATCTGCATCTCACGCGGAGCTTAGAACATTTAAAAGCCTGTACAGCAGCAGCTGTCCTTTTGTCTCACTGCCTTGTCTCTCTTCTCCCCCAGACATCCTCTGCTCCTTTGGGGGGTCCCGCTTCCGAGGCGTGCCCTTATAAAGAGGAAGATTTTCTTTTCTTTTAATCGAGAGATGGAACTGTCCCCTCCGACTACACACGGAGCTCGATTCACTCCTGAAAGAGACTTATGTTTGTTTGAAGTGTTTGAATAATGTTTCTGTCTCTAAAATCTCCTGTGTATTTGTGCAACTCTGTGACCCAAGCGTGACAGTGTATGTGGATTTCACTTTCACCAAACAACAAATCTTTTAATTCTCCTGGATATGCCTCTTCATTGGGAAGAAACACTACTTTTCCCTGATGACAACACAAATTAGATGAGCTACAATTCTCCGACTTAAAGTTTAAATCCGAACAATATATTCGATCTCTTTTTGCTGTTCTGTTATTTCACAGAGTAATAATTTCCATTTGTTTGTGCTAATGCGATCTTTACTATCATTTTTTTGAGACTTTTGGATTTTCGTACTTCCATTATCTCTAACCTGCTCTGCATGTGTATCGCACCAACGTTTTTGAATTGTTTACAACATTCTACTTTTTGTCTTTTATTTCTGGCCCCAGGCGTGGTTAAATCTCTTGGCACAAAGTCTCAACTCGCAGGACATGAAAGTGTCTCTCTTCAAAAGATCATGTCTCATCTCAGGATAAAAAGTCTTGTCTCCCAAAATTTTTCTATTATAATAGAGAGATGAGTGGCTTACCTGTCTGAGTGCAAAATGAGCTAATGTGACATGCTTCATTGTTAAATCTGCTTAATCCGGTTCAGGAGTTACAAAAAGCTAGAGCTTATCCCAGAAGCAGGAACCAACCTTGGGGGACCAGTACATCACAAGTACTGGGACAGCTAAATAATAAGCTTGGTATTATTTAAGTCAAAGCTGTTTCTTCAAAAATATTGTATATATGCACTTGCCATACAAAATTGTGATCTAAATTTAAGCACTTTCTATATATTAATTAAAAATTTCTTGACTACACTGGTGCTTTACATTGGTGGCAATGGGGCACAGAGAGGAAAAGCTTAAAAATGTAACAAATTTGTCAATTGTTTAAGCCAAGTCAAGTATTGATCCATATCTTGCAATTGCACACCCATTGTAAAATAAATTTTGCAAGTCATTTTTGAATAAAAAACAATGATATTTTGAGATTCATCCATTTGGAAAGACAAGCTGTGTGCCATATATCATCACTTTCTCTTCCAGCATAATAAACTTTCAATACCCTCTGGAAGTTGTTTCCTCTCAAAAGAACAAATCCTACTAAACTTTTTCTCCCATGTGATTTGATTTTGCTTGGATATGTTTCTGTATTTATGTGAAATCTCATACAAGCAACTAGAAAACATATCCTTATCACAAGAAAAATAGTACCAGGAATATGCAATAAAATAATTATTTACAGATTCCTTTTGTTGTCTGAAGCATACATCAGAAACACTGAAGGCGCAGCTCAATACCTGCCAACTGTCTTGTATTGAAAAATAAATGTATTTGATAAGTGTTTAAGCTCCGTGCTCCATACCCTCTATTGTAAACAGACAATGCATGCAAGATATTTTTTTTCAATTTATAGAAAGTGGTTAACTTTAGAACACAATTTCAGACAACAAATGTATAAATACTGTGTTTGTGCAGAGTGTCTCCCCAAACACTCAACAAAAAAACACAGCACAAGGCCAGCAACACACACAGCTTTATTGTGATGTGTGAAACGCTTTCGCTTCACTCCCCACCACCAATGCACAGTACAAAATACAATATAATAAGTCACACAACAGTTTGCCTTCTTTTCTTTCTCCGTTTCTCATTCTCTCTCTGGCTCCTCACACCTCCACTCCTGTTCTAGCAAGCTTTCTCCCCCACCTCCTGACTTTGGCTTCTGGAATGAAGGCAGGCAGCTCCTTTTAAGTGATTCCTGGAAGTACTTCCAGTGTCCTTGGCTTAGCCCGGGAGCACTTTCAGGTAAGGCTGGAGTACCAGTAAGTAGGGCTCCCCAGTCCCTGTAGCACCCCCTGGTCACACCCAACATGGCTGAGTTACAGAAATCTAATTCCCATGAAGCCCTGCGGGCAACCTTGGTGCAGCTTCAACCCAGGGAGACTACCATCTATTGCTTCAGGGGGAGATAATGTCCTGCGCTCGTTCTCTGCCCTAGTCCTTCCATCATGGAGGCATCCCGGTCTTGCAAGGGCCATGGCCGTCTACCACAGAAGTATTAACTTTGACATTAAAATACCAAATTTAACCTAGTATGGATTTGAGATGTAAGAAAGAAAAAACAGAGCATCTGGGAAAAAAACAACATGGAAGTGGAAAGAGTGTGCCAAATGAGCAAATGAATTCCTGTTTTTACTTAATTTTTATTATAGGACAGGCAGACACTATAAATAAATAACCCCCAGTTGATTTGTTTGGAAATTATGGAAAAGATTGACAAACTATGGGTGTAGTGTTTGCTCAAAGCTCAACTTTTATAAGGCATTGTCTTAAAATAGAGAAAAATAAAAAGGCAACAAAGTTTCAATATTTTTTATTTTTTTATCACATTAAAATGAAACTGTTTATAAGGTCAAAGGATAATACATTTTCAAGGTTCATATCCCACGTTCTTGAAAGTGAAGAAAAAATTAATATAGAGGCTCTCTTGTGTGAGAGGCTTTTTTGTTCTCTGTGGTATACAATAAAATTGTAGAAAGCTTTAAAAGATTGCCCCTATTGTGCAGGAGTGCATAACTCATCAAAGGAAGTGCTAGCTTTTTAATTTATTTATTTATGTACTCTACTATAGCTCATTTAGTTTGAAGCGCTGTGGAGATGGAGAACAATAGCCAGGCTCCCATCCATAAAGGTAGAATTGCAGGTTAAGTGGATTGCATATTAGGCCCTCTTAAATTTGTTTACCTTAATTGTTAGCCAAGTGAATTGTTGTGCAAGTTTTGTGTGCGTGTCCTGTGTTGAAATGTGTGTACATGCATGTGGGCTGTTAGATGGTAAGAGGTTCCTATCTAATGCTGAGCACACTAGTTTTGTCAGCCACTCTGATCCTCTTCATTTGTTGTTCTCCATTTGGATAGCACTTGCACCCTGGCTGGTCTGCTAGTTTAGCAAAGCACACTGGGCTGTTCAGCATTTCCTGGCACACTGAAGAGCCAGTTAGATTATTATCTAATTTAAGGAGGCTGTTAGGTTCCATAATATCAGCAGTCTTTCCACTATATTACACTGACCTGAATTTTAAATCTTGGTTGTCCCACTTTCTAAGTATTACATGACTTGACTGATTTACTGCTTTTGAAAACTTCCTGTAAATGTTCAAATTTTTTTTTTCTTTGAACATTGTTGAGCTATACAAAATTTCATATGATTGGAGTGTAGGACCACAGAGTCATGATTCAACCAGTCTTTTTCTGCCTCTACAGCCAATTGGGTTATGTAGGTTACTCAATCACTTGAGAGTAGACCTACAGGTACAAAGCAGTTATAACTATAGCTATAAAACTGAGATGCTCCCAGAACTTGGCATCTCATTTTGGTCCTAGGCTAGCTGAAGGACAGAGCTCTAACCCAAAGACAGACTGCTCAGCCAAGTTTACTTGAAATCGGGGAAGAGGCCCTGTAGCCTATGAGTTTGTGTTTCTGTATTGTACCATTGAGCACATTTTCATTTTGTTTAAACCTTCCTTTATTGAAAGGGGAGGTCAGGTTGGCACCCCAACATTTATCATTTTGGACCTGTGCTATCCCTTACCCAACCATATTGTCCTTGAGTGGCCCAGAATTACATCTAGAATCAGGGATACAATTTGGACACCAAGCGACTCTGAGTACCCTGTACCCTGAGCCTTACACTGGCATTAAAAAGCCAGGTTTCCTAGCAGTTTGACAGCTCCCTACACTATCTGATGAAGAGTGTGTTCCCTTGTTCCCCTCATGTTCCATACGTGGCTTCATTGTTTCTTAGTAGGGGTCAGGCAAACCTAGAAGCTGCTGGATGCTCTGCTCTCTAGTATCCTGAGTGAACATTTATATATTTCTATGCAAGTTGAACTTACCTTTCTTTAATGCTGGAGCCCTTCCCTTTGGCCCTTCCTGGGTACCAAGCACACATAGTGTTTCACCCCCTGGTATTACTGATGTTCATATAAAGTGACTATGACTTGTGTTATCATAGCCCATGTGCATTTACTCCTTGATGTTAATGAATTGTTAAGCTGTGCTTGTAATGAATTTCAGAACACAGACTTCATTTTGAATTGTTCCAGGAGTGAGTCATAATATGAAATATTACTACAGCAGCAATTTATTTCTTGTCTAGCCTAGAATCACACAAGGAATGCCTCAACTGGCTTTAAAAGTCTCTGTTTTCTCAGCTCCTGAGTCTTGACTCTCTAAGAAGACATGAAAAACCTCCAAATAAAAAACCCTGTAGAGAACATAATGGAAGAAATTATGGGAAAGGCAAGAGAGACCCCACCACTTCTAGGTAAGTTGGGCATGCAATAGGTGTCAGAAAATTGGATAAATATAATACACAAAGCAGAACACAAGTAATCCTCTTTATAGAGTTAGATAGCCAGTATATTATTATCACCTCAGAAATACAATACTTTTGTAGAAACTACATTGTTCTTATACAACACATCTCAGTGTAGGCACAGAACTCTTGAGGCAAAATATAAGAACAGATGATGCCACTCACAAAATATAGAACTATCACATATAAGGATACAGATTTCTTAAAACACATCAAAAACAAACAAAAAAGTCATTTACATAAGTAAAAAACAAAAATATCTGTCCACCGGCTAATTGTAAAACCATGGCCAAATTATAGAAAAGGAATCAGACAGTCCAGATACAGTTACAGTCCTGGAGACCTCTGCCAACTAGTTGCTTCTCACCATTCTACAGCTGTATCAGTGCTGGGCTGTCCAATCTGATGAAAGGACCCTTCTACCGGATGATTCCAGTGCTCCTTTATCTGAGACTATTCCATGAGTAGGCAATAAACTTGGCAGTAGAACAGTGGCATTAAGAAGATACCAAGAATGAAAACAGAATAGAAAAGGGTTAGTAACAGTTTTAAAATATATTATTTAGATTTCAGGACTAATGACTAACAACAGAGAAGCAGTATGCACAGCTAATCAGCAGCTCTAGTCAGGGTATGCTAGACTAAAGTAGTGAGTCTGCAGCCTGAATTTAAAAGACTGAAGGGGCATCACTTATTGCAGCAGGCAGACCATTCCACAGAATCGGGGCCCTGTAGCTAAAAGCTTGACCGCCCACTGTTTTTTTGTTATTAAGCTGTTATACTTAAATGTGTGGCTGTTAAAAGGGTAAACCAAAACCTCTTTGCATTCTGTGCTGTCAGCTGTGTTCTTGAATGTAGATATTGTGCTTTTATCATTTTCTTTCTTAAATGTCATGCTTCCCAGGACATAACTGCTTATGTCCAATAAATCATTTTAATGTTTCTACTCTTCATCTCAACTAGACCCTGCACTACAGCATGTTTTTGTAACTTTTATGCATAGATTGTTAATTTTATTAATTTTCTCCATATTTGCGAACTTTGTAACTTGTTAATGAAAACAGGGATGTCAGCTAGCCCCAAACCATAACACAAATACACCAGGACAGTCCTGGGTTCACATAATAGGTCATATTACAAAATACTTCCAAAAACTAGCACAAGCACAAACACAGGTTTTCTTTTTGTCTTCTCACCACCACACTGCCCTCCTTCGGTTGAGTGTTGCTCTCCCTCCTCTCAGCTCCAATTCGCCTAGGTAAGGGAGGGCGGTCCCTTTTATTAAGGACCCAGGAGTACTTCCACTGCCAGGTTTACTTCCTGATGAAAGTACTTCTGGGTCATAAGGAAGTCCCACTTATTAGGGAGCGCATCTTCCTGCAGCACCCCCTTGCAGCACCCATAGACCCCAGCAGTGCTATATTCCCAGACTACACTTCCCAGCATGCTGTACTGGTTTCATACTGGGCACCGATATCCAAGGCCACTGCCATATAACGCCCTTGGGGAATAAAGAGTCCCCAGTGACACATTCTTCTGATGGGCTGACTGTCTATACACTCCGGCCTTCACTTCCGGGTCTGGAACCCTTCTCTCCCCTGGCTGGGATGCCTGTCTGCCTGTTTGGAGCCTCCTGTCCGAGTAAGGAACCATCCCCTCTTCTGGTTGGGATGCCTGTCCAACCCATGGGGCATTCACAAAATGTACAACATGTTTGTAACTTTCATGCAAGTGTTCGGTATCTGTATTTTGAGTTGGATGCAAACAGATAAAGGCTGTAGCCCCTGTGACGCTGAATTTTTAATTTGTGGGTTGCAGTTGATTATATTATGTCTTGTTATTTATATCTTAAAGTTTTTATGCAATATATGCAGTAATTTTAATGTATAATTCCAATTTTATATGTTTTTGGAAGTTTTGTAATTATTGTAATATTTTATATTTGGTTGTCTGAGCTATGTAATAATGTGAGAAGTTTTTAAAATCCTTCTCCTTTGTTCTTTTTGTGTTTACAATCTGCTTATAGGGGATCTTCTTTATTTTTAAAAAGTGTGACAACTTTAAGTACAAAGAGCAGGCATACTGCTTCCTTGTTCCTTCCCTGTTCTGTCACAACCTGGAAGCAGTAAATGGTGGCTGAAGCCAGAAAGTTGTTTGTACAGTAAATTCAATAAACTTCTGTCCAGTTCTATCCTCATCGCTGCCAGTTTAGCTTCTTCATATTTTTACAATACGAAGCAGCTGAAACAGCAGCTGTCTTTGGTGATTTTTTTTTCATAAACAGCTGGGGGGTGTCAATATGGCATTATAACAAATAACACATGTGTTAACACTTTATTGAGAGCCCGCCATTGCACCTGCTCCCCTCATATGATGACCCGTTTATGCACCTACTTGGTCTTGTGCTTCATTCTCTTCATCTTAGAAAGGTGCTGAAACACATCCGTACTGACATGGTGTCATTGTTCTGACCTCACACATGCGACTCTCAAGGGGAAAGTGGCAATGCTTTGAAAATGCAAGTCAGCTGCAAGTAACTTAAGAGCTTATTTGAAGTCTTTTTCCTGAAATGTTGCAAAATTTTCCCTCTTTTTGTCATTTTCTGCCTTTTTTTAATCCCTCAACATGACTGCATGTAAGTGAGTTCAGTGCTGAGTTTGTTCCATCTCATAAAGAAATTGTGCCTTTGGCCATGCACATTATAAAATGACATGATTCTGTCTCTGTGTGCCACATGCTTCAGTGGAATAGGAACTCTTAAATTTACACTTTGTGGATTGCCTGCACACAACCAGCCTGATGTCCAAGGTGGAATGCCTCCAGACCAGGAGGCTTTATTATTTTTAATAATGAAGAGTGTCCACCACAGCAAGTGCCTGTTATTATGAGAGTGGAGACACTGATGTCATTGTGCTGTTTGCACAGGCTCACACTGGGTTCTCCCCTGAATCACTTCATGATCACAGAAATTCATAAGGTTTGGAGCCTGGTTGTTCTCTGTGTTGGGGTTATGTCCCCACTAAGATGTGTCCCAGTCGGAGATTGGCCTGCATGTTACACCGATTCAACCCATTGACCCAGGACTAAATGAATAATGGATATCATAAGTGGTAAATACTACATAATCCAACATGTGTTTCACTAGATTATCTGGTGAAATATACAAGTAAAACATTGTTAAAAGAATTGAATTTTCAATTTAAGAGAGAATATTATTTGGATTGCCTTGTATTCCTTAAGAAATGATACACTAATATACTAAGGTTAAAAGATTCTCATACCCTAAATGACATTCTTGACAGAAAACTTTGATTTGAAATATGTACTTTCAGATGCAAGCAGAAACCCTGAAAAGTGGGATCAAACTGCACTCAGATAAGCTTGAAAAGTGATTCACAGATTGTCATTGTGTCTGACTGAAATGCAGAAAATGCGAGCTTCTTATGTTTAAGTGATGCTGCGATTTTTTTATACCCATTTTTTTCTTTGCAAAGTATCAGTACAAAACATACCCTAAAATTCAATTACCTTGCTTTCAAATCTCCTTCCCCACCCGAGAAGAAAGAGCACTAAGTAATCTGTTAGAAATACAAAACAATGGCCAGAATCCTTGCAGAAATTAAAATACTCAATAAATACTTTGTGAGTTCTTTGTGAAGGGCACTACCTGAATATGCTAAAAATGAAGAGCTGCAATAGTGTATACTGGAATATTATAAACTGTTTCCAATAGAGGGAACTGTAGTTTCCATAATTTTCATTATAAGCAACATAGGACATCATTGTTGCCTTATACTTTATTTGTTAGGAAAGAACGTATGCATTGTGAAGGCCATTATAAACAAAATGTTCCTTAATAAGTGAGGTTCTTTTTGATTTTAACCGATATTATTACCAATAAGGCTATTAGATGAGGATTTATAATCATCCAGGACTTTATAGATAGATAGATAGATAGATAGATAGATAGATAGATAGATAGATAGATAGATAGATAGATAGATAGATAGATAGATAGATAGATAGATAGATAGATAGATAGATATGAAAGGCACTATATGATAGACCTTTATTGTCCACAGTGGGCAATTTGGCTTTTTACAGAAGCTCTTTAAATAAATACATAAACAGGTAGTAAATAAGTTCAGAAACAAAAAGAAAAACAATGAGATATATGGAGCCTCTGTATTTAAATTGAAATATTAACTAATTAGGTATGATGGAACAGAGTTACTAGATGAAATTATTAATCTCACATTAAAATTAGGGAAAAAACAAGAACATCTACATCCATAACTGTCATGACTACCACTGAAACAAAGAGTATATCTCTTTCTGTGTAATTTAGAATATTAAGTATTTGTGTAAAGGAACGTAATCGGTACAAATTAGACAAATTTTGCTGTGGTGGTTCTGACCATATACAGTTCTGGTAGCATACAGCCCTGAAGTTGTTGGAAAATGAGACAATCTACCTAATGTAAGAAACGACTGAGTAGACAATTGTTTTGAAAACCTGTTTTGGAACATCTTTTAATGCCAGCCAAATTAAAGTTTGTAAAATTTGACAAAATTAGGATACAAAATTACCAGTTGTGTCTTTGCATTCAGAGCAAATGGAATCATGCCCCTCAGTCTCCCATGAAAAAACTAAATCAGTAAAAAAACTTGCCTTAGTAATTTAAAATAATGTAGAAATCTTTACAGCAAAACTTAGCTTAGTTGTTATAATCAAATTTGTGCAAGTTTCCATGAAATGCTCAAGTTCTTATCTGGAAATGTATTTATTTTTTGGAGTATGTAAAATTTTCTTTGTGTTCTAGGAGAACCTTTGCTCATGTGTGTGTGTGTGCCTAGCCCAAAAAAAACTATAGCCCTCTTTAAGGAACACATTATTTATTTATTTATTGGGATGCAATTTGAATGTGTACATCCCACTATTTTGAGTGGTCATCATCCTTAATTACTTCTATACAATCTGATTTAATACTTTTTCTGTTAACACTAGAATTACCAAAGTCTAAGAAAAAACTCATAATCCCGGCCCACCATCCCCTCACCAACGCAGAAAGGGCAGAAACTTTGTTTACCTGTGTGTGAGTTGCCAGGAGTTGTATAGGGTCAATAATATATCATTATTTGGAATATATTCATTTCATGGGTGTTCCATGTCTACAACAATTTATGTAAACACATCATTAAAACTGAAACTTTTTCATGTTTTAGTAATAAATGACAAAATGTAGACATGAAGTGTATAATGTGTGAAGCTTGAAGTCCAAATATCAAATAAACATTTTCACAAAAGGTACAAGTATATCAAAACAAGTGCAGTTTTATTCAAGAGTATAACTGCAGAAAAAGAACTCGCGTTAGGGTGTGACATTGACACGCCCTTAATATGACTGCTTTGGTGGTACAGCGGTTAGAACTGCTGTCTTGTAATCAAGACGTTCGTGGTTTGATCCCAGATGCCTCTGTTTTGAGTAGTGAGCTGCTCTTATTCTTACTATTATAGAATAAAAACATACATTTGATTTGAGTCTGTAAGAGCTGGTGTAAATTTATGGTACTTGTAAAGGTTAGCGTTTTTTTTTTTTTGTATTCTGTATTATTCTCTCAGTCACATTCACGCTCGCCCTGATCTGACACTGCTGTTTTTAAATAAAGAAGTGCTATGAGGACGAGGGATCTACATCGGAGAAAGAGAACAGAAGCCGTCCCCTCAAGAAATGTCCACTCACATATAAGAACAACGCAGCTGCACCAAGCATAAAGGCGAAAGATGGCACCATTTGGATGCAGCAACAGGTCAGACGTCATCCTGCCAGTCAGACTGCCCCACACCTGTCCTTTAACAAAACAGCACAGCTTAAAGAGCTCGCCAAGGTGTCGTGCAAAGTCCTGTTTGTGATTATATTTTGTGATGGTCTTTATATGAAAACCATGTATATGTTTCTTATATAAAAGCCAGATTGAATGTTATTTACCTATATTTATTTACTTATATTCCTACAGCATAAAGTCACAAGTAAACTGCAGAGCTTCCTGTGTTTGATCGAAATGGGCATGCTTGCAAAGTACATTTGTACTGAAAAGCACTGGAGATGTTTCAGGAGCCAAAAGATGTGATCAAAAATGAACAAGAGTCAAAGCTAGAGAGGAATACTAATGAGGCAAACAATAGCAAAAGAGCAAGGCAAGAACTGAAGGTCAGAAAGCAGAGCAAAAGTCAGAATCAAAAGCAAAGTCTAACTTTACGGCCTACTTGAAAAGGAAACTATCGCTGAGTAGAAATGGTTTGTAACATCCACCAAGGGATACTGAGGCTGTCATGTTTATATTGGAACCCTCCGTGATGTGTTTAATTGAGGATCTTGTGTTACCTTTTTCATCAGTGTGACAATGCACAGAGAACATGCTGTTAAGTTAAATTAAAGAAATAGGTGGTAAGAAAAACAAAATCATTAATTGAAAACTAAGTTCAGAAATGAATTCCTCATGTATAAAAAAGGAATGCCAAAAACGCACATAAAAATGAACAGCTACTACCCAACCCTGGTCCAAAGGCATCTGCAGAAAAATGCATATGGAAGAAGTCCACAGTTATGGGGCACAGACATCACCAGCCAGTACTTATGTACAATACTCTGGACCAGAAGTTGGCAAAGTCAATCCTGCAGAGCCACAGTGGCTGCAGGTTTTTGTTCCAACCCAGTTTCTTAATGAGAAGTCAATTGTTGCTAATGAAGCAGTTATTGCTCAAGTGACATTTTTCTGCTTCATTTTAGTGGGTTTGCATGTTAAGGTTCCCCACCCCTAATTACTTATTTTAGTCTTAAACAGCTGCATTCACTGTTTTAATGACTTATTAGCAATAAGATGCAAATGACAATGAAGCCTGCAGTTCTCCATCTAACTTGTTTCCATATACACCTGTGTGGATTCATCATGCACTATTTGGTTTAATAAAACACTGAAGAGTAAAATGTGACAGATTAATCTGTTTTAGGCTTCAAATCATAAATGATCCATTTCCATTTGCATCTTATTGCTAATAAGAAGACATTAAAACAGTGAATGCAGCTGTTTAAGACTGTGTGGCAAAGGCACTTTATTGGCGCCGACCCGACACAGACTGACACCAGTGGCACGGGTAAAATACACAAAAGAATTTATTTTCTTCAGCCGTGGACACGTCTTCCCCGTGCCCCACTGGCACAACACAGTCCCCAAAAACACCACCAAAGAAAAACACCCAAAACACACTCTTCTTTTCCTCCACTCCTCCCAGGGCAGCTTTGTTGTTGTTGTCATCATCCTGACACTTATAGTCAGGCTCCTCTTATAGCCCACCTGGAAGTGCTGCAGGTGCTCATTGACCTACTTCTGGTCGCACTTCCGGGTGTGGTTGCGCTCCCGCCCAGACGGGCTAGTTAGGCCATGCAGCTCTATGCAGCTCACCCGGCAGTGGCCATGGAGCCCAACCAGGATTAGCTCCGGTGTTCCATGAAAGTGGCCCTGACGCAACCCAGGGGGGCTGCCAACAAAGGTTCTGAGGGATGTAGCATGGCTTCCATGGCTGCTCCCCCGGATCCAGTGACAAAGGGGTGTCCCAGCCGTCCACCACAACTGAAATAAGCAATTAAGGGTGGAGAACCTTAACAAGAGAGACCACTACAATGAAGCAGAAAATGTCACTTGAGCAATATGTGCTTCATTAGCAATAATTGGCTTCTCATTAAGAAACTGAGTTGGAACAAAAACCTGCAGCCACTGTTGCTCTCCAGGATCGACTTTGCCTACCTCTGCTCTGGACCATACCCTTGCCAATGGAAGAGGTAGTCTTCTCTGGAATCTTTCTGACAAGAATCAAAAAGTTCCTAAACTGTAGACCAGCTACTACACAGCATACACAAGACGTCTGACAGAGAGGTTCAGTGGAACCACAGCTCAACACAGCTGCCAAAAATCTTTAAATATAAATTATATAAGGCATTTCAAAAAATGTTACGCAAGAGGCATAATATATTTCAAGATCCTGGTTTACCGTTTCAGATAGCCTATGACACTCTGGGTAATAAATAGACATAAGTTTAACTTGAATGCCTATTTTAGAACAAAACTCTTGCCTAAATGTATACATATGTAAATTAAGGTCCATGGTCAAAAAGGATGGATTTAAGAAGATTATGTAGTCTAAAGTACTAGTGAATAAAGACATCTACCAATTGTTCCACTGAGGAAAGAGATCTAAGCCCCCTTTTATGTAATTTTTTTTTTATCTTCAGTAATGTTTCTGTGCTGCCATTTTGTGTTTGAATTTAAATTATGGGGCGGCACGGTGGCGCAGTGGTAGTGCTGCTGCCTCGCAGTTAGGAGACCCGGGTTTGCTTCCCTGGTCCTCCCTGCGTGGAGTTTGCATGTTCTCCCCGTGTCTGCGTGGATTTCCACCGGGAGCTCTGGTTTCTTCCCACAGTCCAAAGACATGCAGGTTAGGTGGATTGGAGATTCTAAATTGGCCCTAGTGTGTGCTTGGTGTGTTTGTGTGTGTCCTGTGGTGGGTTGGCACCCTGCCCGGGATTGTTTCCTGCCTTGTGCCCTGTGTTGGCTGGGATTGGCTCCAGCAGACCCCTGTGACCCTGTGTTCGGATTCAGCGGGTTAGAAAATGGATGGATGGATGGATGGATTTAAATTATGAGTTCAAACATTTTGTGTTTTTGTTGTAATCAATGACACTCTGTTGCTAAGTTGTGACAGCTAGAAATGTCAGCATGATGTTATTGATCTGCTTGTATATAAGATGAATAAAATGAATCTGTGTTACTGTAATGAAGCTTGAGAGTCCCAAAGCATGTAAGTTTACAGAATGTCCACTAAAGGGGAAGATCTCATCAAGAACCTTGGCTAGTATCACAAAGGGCAACATAGAATTTTTTTTATTTTATTGATTTTATTAAAATCAAATAACATACCATGCAAATAACTCAAGTTTTACAAAAAATAAACGGTTAGAAACAAATCAACCCCACCCCTGAGAAAGAGAGCTAGGCCAGCAGAGTAAAACTTTAAGCTAGTAAAAATAAGTAAATAGACAAAGTAATAAATGAATAAAAATAAATTGAATAAAAGAGAGGCAAGAACCTGCTTCCTCAATTTAAATGTTTATTCTAAAATGTTATTGATTAGATCATGCCAGGTTTTGAAAAAGTTTTGTACAGATCCTCAAAGTGTGAATTTGATTTTTTCCAGTTTCAAATAGTATATAACATCAGTTACCCACTGACTTAGAAGAGGGGAGTAGGATTCTTCCAGTTGAGCAAGATAAGTCTATGTGGCAATAGTGAAGTAAAGGCAATTACTGTTTGTTTGTCCTTCTCCACTTTGAGCCCATCTGGAAGTCCACCAAACACAGCTGTTAGTGGATTAGAAGGGATTGTGACACCAAGGCTGTCTGAAAGGCATTTAAAGATTTTGGTCCAAAATGATCTTAGTTTGGTGCAGGCCCAAAACATGTGGCCCAGTGAGGCCAGAGCTTGATTGCAGCGTTCGCAGACTGGAAACATTTTGGACAATTTTAAACAAGACACATGTGCTCAATATATAATTTTGAGTTAAATAATTGTATGCTTTGTGCATATGGAGGTTGAGTAAATTCCCTGCATTGCTACCTTCCACTCCTTTTCTGAAATGTTGAATGAGAGATCCTTTTCCCACTGTATTCTTGGATCTTTTAAAGGGTGGGGCTCTAAAATGGTTTAATATGTTATAGAAATGCTGTCTGAGTCCTCAAGACTGAGCAATATTTTTTCCGGCATAGAGGTAGGTGGGAGGTGAGGAAAATTGGGCAGGTTCTGTTTAACAAAGTTTCTAATTTGAAGGAAGTGAAAGAAATGTGTTGCTGGAAAGTTAAATTTGGAGTGTAATTGTTAGTAGGATACAAAGACGTTGTCTATGTACAGTTCTCTAAGTGATTTAATCCCGAATATTTTCCAGACATTAAAAACTGTGTACGTTTGAGAGGGTGGAAAAAGGTCTTTCTCGTGCAGAGGTGCCACAGATAAAAGCTTCTGTATCTTAAAATGCATCCTACATTGGTTCCATATTCTGAGTGAGTGAAGCACAATTGGGTGTTAGTATATAGGCGATAACATGTATTTATTGGGTTGCAAAGCAAGGAATATAAAGAAGTACTGCAGCATAGAATCTTTAAAAATAAAATATTTATTTTCCAAAATGGTTTTGTTACACAGGGAAGCTCCAAAGAGTACCAAGAGGGATAACAGGGAATGCCTGCAAAGTCAAAGCAATCCAAGGGAATCAAGTCTGAAATGCAAATATAGCAAACAAAGTCAAAATACAAAGCACAGGTCAAAAAATACAGAAATTCACAAAAAGCCCAGAGAATCTCAATTGAAGACACTTGCCACTCTCAAGCACATTTGACTGAAATGCAAGCAACTGTGGGTTGCCCCTGCCTTCATAGGACTGAGGCCAGACCCTTGTGGCGATGGGAGACCACGCACAAGACATACGAAACATAACAGACGCATGAGGAATGCATAAAAGAATAAGCAAAACCAGCATTCACATAAAGCAATGACTCAAGCGAACAAAAAAGACATTGAACAAGAATTTGAACCCCACCAGGGGAGGAACCCTGGCTGAAATATAATAGCAGTAGTTTAATGGGAGTTAACAATTTTTCCAAGATTCTATTCTGGATTTTGATTTTTTGATAAACATTTTGAGCCCTGACAATTCATTTAGATTTGACTTATGGGTAATGAATCCCCACCTGTTTCTGACCTTGATATGTCTCCTTGTCCTGTGTAATCTTAAATGACATCAGTAGAGAACTTGCTGTGTGAAATCCCTCTCCCTACACAAGGAGAAATTTAATTTAAGAAAGGAACCTCACGATTTTAAAAGAAGTAATAGGAAAAGGATGACAGGCACAGTGATAGAGCAGCAACACCCACATATTTCAACATGGCAGCTGGGCAGACAGAAGTGACAGCTCCTGAACTGAGTTTGCTTCAGCACCCATCCTCATGAGTCACTACAGTATCAAATAAAACAAACTAAATTTATAACTCTGCCTGCGTACTGCATGTGTGAAACCTGCTTATTCTCCCTGTATCTGCATAGGTCTTTCTTTGGAAACTCCTATTTTCCTTATGTATAGTCATGTGAAAAAGTTTGGGAACCCCTCTCAGCCTGCATAATAATTTACTCTACTTTCAACAAAAAAGATAACAGTTTTTGAAAACGCTGAAACAGATTTCATGAAACAGATTTTTTTCATTTCCTAGGAACATCTGAGTACTGAGGTGTTTTCCTAACAAAGATTTTTAGTGAAGCAGTGTTTAGTTGTATGAAATTAAATCAAATATGAAAAACTGGCTTTGCAAAAATTTGGGTCCACTTGTAATTTTGCTGATGTGAATGCCTGTCACTGCTCAATACTAATTACTTACAACACCAAATTGGTTGGATTAGCTTGTTATGCCTTGAACTTCATGGACAGGTGTGTCCAATCATGAGAAAAGGTATTTAAGGTGGCCAATTAGAAGTTGTGCTTCCCTTTGACTCTCCTCTGAAGAGTGACAGCATGGGATCCTCAAAGCATTGTTCAGTCTCATGGTTTAGGGGAAGGCTACAAAAAGCTATCTCAGAGGTTTACACTGTCAGTTTCAACTGTAAGGAATGTAATCAGGAAATGGAAGGCCACAGGCACAGTTGCTTTTAAACCCAGCAGGTCTGGCAGGCCAAGAAAAATACAGGAGCAGCATATGCACAGGATTGTGAGAATGGTTACAGACAACCCACAGATCACCTCCAAAGACCTGCAAGAACATCTTGCTGCAGATGGTGTATCTGTACATCGTTCTACAATTCAGCGTAATTTGCACAAAGAACATCTGTATTGCAGGGTAATGAGAAAGAAGCCCTTTCTGTACTCACGCCACAGAGTCGCTTGTTGTATGCAAATACTCATTTAGACAAGCCAGATTCATTTTAGAACAAAGTGCTTTGGACTGATGAGACAAAAATTGAGTTATTTGGTCATAACAAAAAGTGCTTTCCATGGCGGAAGAAGAACACCGCATTCCAAGAAAAACATCTGCTACCTACTGTCAAATTTGGTGGAGATTCCATCATGCTGTGGGACTGTGTGGCTAGTTCAGGGAATGTGGCGTTTGTTAAAATTCGAGGGTCAGATGAATTCAACCCAATTTCAACAAGTTCTTCAGGATAATGTTCAAGCATCAGTCACAAAGTTGAAGTTATGCAGGGGTTGGATATTCCTACAAGAAAATGACCCAAAACACAGTTCAAAATCTACAAAGGCATTCATGCAGAGGGAGAAGTACAGTGTTTTAGAATGGCTGTCACAGTCCCCTGACTTGAATATCATCGAAAATCTATGGGATGATTTGAAGCAGGCTGTCTATGCTCGGCAGCCATCAAATTTAAGTGAACTGGAGAGATTTTGCATGGAAGATTGGTCAAAAATACCTCCATCCAGAATCCAGACACTCATCAAAGGCTATAGGAGGCATCTAGAGGCTGTTATATTTTTAAAAGGCAGCTTAACTAAGTATTGATGTAATATTTCTGTTGGGGTGCCCAGATTTATGCGCCAGTCTAATTTTGTTATGGAGCATATTGCATATTTTCTGTTAGTGCAATAAACTTAATGTCACTGCTGAAATACTACTGTTTCCATAAGGCATGTCATATATTAAAAGGAAGTTGCTACTTTGAAAACTCAGCCAATGATAAACAAAAATCCAAAGAATTAAGAGGGGTTCCCAAAGTTTTTCATATGACTGTATCTCACAGACATGTGGATTAATGCCCTGTGATGTACTGGAGTCCCTTCTGAAGTTGGCCCACTCCTTGTGTCAAGTGCTGCTATATAGGCTCTTAATGAAGGGTTTCTCAAAATGTATGGATGTTCACTGATAAATCAATGAATGAATGATTAAAACTTGCCTTTACAAAGTAGGCTGAATGCAGACTGTTGGTGACACATCTAGACCTACATAAGTATGTAGTAATCACAATCACTAATTTTACAAAAAAATTCACTTTAATTTTCTGTATCTCTAACACTGTGCTTAGAGTAAAACTTAAATTAGTTTTGCTTTCCATCAGTATCTGACACTGATGTATCAAAGGTTTGTCAGAAGACCTGTAAGAGGAGATGATTGAAAAACTTCATAATAACCACTCTGCTATTCAAGTGGACAAGGTAAGTGTTGGAAACAGTGACTCTCATCTAATTGCATATGTGTGGCGGTTTGAAAATGACAATGTACTTTTCCATTACTTACTGAGCAACAATAAACATCCATCTTAAATTTTAAAAGCCCACTTATTTTAGTACAGAATCGAGGGGAGCCAGAACTTATCACAGCATTGTTCAAAAGGCATCAACTAAACCTAGACAGACATTCCCACAGCGCTTAATTCAGTGCTGGAATCAGTCAGAGCTCAGGTCCAATACCTCTGATTTTGAGCTGTCTGCGCTCTAGGACCTGAAGATGCTCTTGAGGTCCTCCAAATCTACATAAAAATATATATTTTTTAGTTTACATAATGAATTAAAAAACACATTTTATTATAGAGTTTAGTTTACATTGTGCTTAACTAATTTATTGATTGCCTGGTGCAAAAAAGAAAACAGTGTTTCAAAATCATTGGAAACCATACATATTGAAATGAAAAGTCAGAAAACTGTACTGTATTATTATAGTAGTAGTATTGATTTAGCATTTATTTATCCAATCTCTCCAATTTAACCAATCTCTCTCATTCTTTCCTAGGGCACGAAGCGGAAGCGGAAGCAGAAGCAGACAATGGCCGACAGTGAGATGAATCGTGTTGTCGTCGTCGTCGTAGAAGAACTCCAGGCACTCGACAAACAGATTCAGAAACTCCTGTCCAGACGAAGGTACCTTAGGGATTTGAAGGCTCGGCTGCTGGATAAACCATCCTCACCATCTGAAACCCCGCGTTGTGCTGCTCACTTCCAAGGACAAGTAAGCTTCACCCCTGTGCCTCGTAGGAGCGTCAACGACACAGATGAAGACCTTACCATGTTTCATCTATGCAGGTGGCGGTTCAAGGCTAGAACACCTCCATCGGCACAGGCGAGCATCTTGACCCAGAACCGGTTCGACCCTCTCCGCGTCCCCAGTTTGCCTTCAGCCCCAGATGATGTAATCGTGGTAGGTGATTCGATTGTAAGAAACCTCAATATCGCATGCCCTAATCGGAAATCTTTTGTTTCTTGTTTTCCCGGTGCTCGTGTCCGAGATGTGATGAGACGTGCGCCGACAATCTTCGAGAAGCACAAGAACAGGGCAGTGGGATCCATTGTATTTCACGCTGGCGTAAACGACGTAAGGCACCGACAGTCGGAGATTCTCAAGGCTGACTTCGCAGCACTAATTAAAGACACGAAAGAGAGGACCCCATTGGCAAGGATCTTCGTTTCGGGTCCACTATCTCTTATCAGACGATTAAATGAATACTTCAGTCGTCTGCTGGGATTAAACAACTGGCTGAAAGGCTTCGGCGAGAATCAAAACATTGGGTTCATTGACAACTGGGACCTCTTCTGGGAAAGGCAGCGTTTCTTCAAGCGGGATGGCCTGCATCCGAATAGATTCGGCGCCCCGGGTCCTCTCCGAAAACATCGCTAAGGTAAATCATCTATCTTGACTATCTATTTCTACTCTTAACCCCTTCCGTAATGCTATTGCTTTGCTAGGACATGATAATTGCTTAACAAAGTCTTCCGTAAAAGTGCACAACATTAATACTCTAATAATCAATCTCAATGCACGCAGAAAATCTAGGCAGTGTGGCATAAACACCAATAATTTGATTACAATTACTACTTTAGATGAACAATGTATTAAAACTATAAAAACAGATTATAGATTAAATAAAAAATACACACAGAGCGGCGCTAACAAAAATAACTTAGTTTCTGTTTCAAATACCAATAACGCACATAGAATTCAGCTCTGCCCCTCCGAAACATTAAATATGGCACTATTAAACGTTAGTTAAAGCTCTAACAAGACGTTTTTTATCAACGATCTTATTAGTGATAGAAAAATTGATTTTATTGCACTAAGTGAAACGTGGCTTAGCTCAGATGGTGTGGCTGTTCTAATCGAATCTGCACCTCCGGATTACAGTTTTACTCGTGCGGATCGCCAAGGAAAAAGAGGCAGTGGCTTGGCAAACATTTACTCAAGCCAGTTAAAGTGTAAAGATGTCAGTTTTGGTAAATTCAAGTCCTTTGAGTATCTCGCCGTTGTTATTCATGGAGATTCTCACATTCTTGTATGATCCGTGTATAGACCTCTTAAATTTAACGCGTCTTTCTTTGAGGAATTCCCAGACTTAATGTCAATTTTAATTATGAACTATGACACACTCTTAATAGTCGGCGACTTTAATTTTCATATAGATAATCAGTGTGACCAAAAAGTAAAAGAATTCATGAACCTCCTGGACTCTTTTGATTTGAGACAGCTCGTTAATCAGCCTACACATAAAGCAGGCCATACGTTAGACTTAGTAATTACCAAAGGACTAAAAGTTGATATAAAGCAGGTCATTGATATGGGTCTATCAGACCATTTTCTTCTACTATTTAATATAGAAATAATGATAGAAAACATTCATGAGAAGCATATTGTTAAAAAACGCTTCTTTGACTCATCTGCAGCTTTAAAACTTACAAACATTCTAAGCAATCAGTCCGTTGATAGTGCCAACTATAATAGCGAGGATAATGTAAATAGTAAGATGGAAAGATTTAATACTAAAGTGAGAGCTGCTGTTGACTTAGTTGCACCTGAAAAGACAGTTAAAAAATCTTCTAGCATTATTATACCATGGAAGACCCAAAGAGTGTCTGATTTAAAGAGAACGTGCCGGAGAGCTGAGCGTAAATGGAGGAAAACTAAACTAACTATCCACTATGAAATATTGAAGGTTAAAATGACAGAAAACAATAACACAGTCCGTCTTGAGAGGCGCTGCTATTTCTCTAAGATTATAAATAACAATGCTAGTAATCCCAGAGTCTTATTTTCTACGATTGATCGTCTGCTAAACCCACGTAATGCAAAGGAATGCCTCCAAAATACTTCTAGTAAAACCTGTGAGGCTATTGCTGTATTTTTCAATCAAAAAAATTAATGATATTAGAAATAACATAGTACATCTCCCCAACACTGCAGATCCTCCTAAGCCCCTGTATTCCGTTATAAACAAATTAAATTCTTTCACCAGGATAGATTTACCTGATTTACATAGAATAATTTCTCAACTGAAACCTCTGGGCGTGCTAATTGATAATATTCTTGACATAGTAAATTCGTCATTAGATTCAGGGGTCTACCCAGACTGTCTTAAGACTGCTGTAGTTAAACCCCTACTTAAGAAAAATAATCTTGACCCCTCTGCTTTTGAAAATTTTAGACCCATCTCTAACCTACCCTTCTTAAGTAAAATTCTAGAGAAGGCAGTCATTATGCAGCTAAATGACCACCTCAATAAACATGCTATTCTTGATAAATTTCAGTTAGGTTTTAGAACAAATCACAGCACAGAAACTGCACTCGTTAAAGTAGTAAATGACTTGCGGGTAAATGCAGACAGAGGCCATTTATCTGTTCTCATCCTCTTAGATCTGAGTGCTGCATTTGACACCATTGATCACAATATTCTTAGATATCGCCTTAGTCAATGGGTGGGCCTCTCTGGCAGTGTCTTAAATTAGTTTGAATCCTACCTGGCAGGGAAAAAATTCTTTGTTAGTTGTGGTAATTACAACTCAAAGACACATGATATCCTATATGGTATTCCACAAGGCTCTATCCTGGGTCCGCTGCTCTTCTCAATCTATATGCTTCCGTTAGGTCAGATTAGCTCAGGGCACAACGTGAGCTACCACAGCTATGCTGATGACACACAGCTGTATTTATCAATAGCACCTGATGACCCCGATTCTCTTGATTCATTAACACAATGTCTTACTTGTATTTCTGAATGGATGAATAGTAATTTTCTCAAGCTAAATAAAACGAAATTTTAGTGATTGGCAATAATGGATATAATGAGGTTATCAGAAATAAACTCGATGCATTAGGATTAAAAGTCAAGACGGAGGTAAAAAACTGAGGGGTAACTTTTGACTTTAACCTGAATTTTAAATTGCATATTCATCAGACCACTAGGACAGCATTTTTTCACTTAAGAAACATAGCAAAAGTTAGACCTCTTATATCATTGAAAGATGCTGAGAAATTAGTTCACACTTTTGTTTTCAGCCGACTAGATTACTGTAACGCACTCCTCTCAGGACTACCCAAAAAAGACATAAATCGTTTGCAACTAGTGCAGAATGCAGCTGAGGAAAAGAAAATCCGAGCACATTTCTCCAGTTTTGATGTCACTACACTGGTTATCTGTGTCATTCAGAATTGACTTTAAAATTCTGCTTATGGTTTATAAAACCTTAAATAATCTCACTCCATTTTATATATCGGAATATCTGACACCCTATATTCCAAATCGTAACCTCAGATCCTCAAATGAGTGTACCTTAGAATTCCAAGAGGAAAACTTAAAAGAAGTGGTGAGGCGGCCTTCTGCTGTTATGCACCTAAAATCTGGAATAGCCTGCCAATAGGAATTCACCAGGCTAATACAGTGGAGCACTTTAAAAAACTGCTGAAAACACATTATTTTAACATGGCCTTCTCATAACTTCACTTTAATTTAATCTTGATACTCTGTATATTCAATTCATTATAATAACTATTCATGGTGGGTCTAAAATACGTACTAACTCCTACTCTCTCTTCTGTTTCTTTTTCCTTTTTCTTTGTGGTGGCTGCCTGCACCACCACCATCTACTCAAAGCATCATGATGTTCCAACATTGATGGATTAAAAGCCAGAAGTCTGCATGACCATCATCATCAAGTCCTTCCGTGAGAACCCTAAATACAAAGAGGACTGTTTCATTTATGTGAGGTAGAATGCACAGAGGGGACTGGGCAGTCTCGTGGTCTGGAACCCCTGCAGATTTTATTTTTTTCTTCAGCCGTCTGGAGTTTTTTTTTTGTTTTTTCTGTCCTCCCTGGCCATCAGACCTTACTCTTATTCTATGTTAATTAATGTTGTCTTATTTTAATTCTTACTTTGTCTTTTATTTTTCTTTTCTTCATTATGTAAAGCACTTTGAGCTACATTTTTTGTATGAAAATGTGCTATATAAATAAATGTTGTTGTTGTTATCCAAGGTGACTTACAAAGCAAATTATAATACAGTCAAGAATGATTAGATGGTACAGTTATGTAAAGCAATAGAAAATAAGATAGAGAACTGAGCAAGAAGGAGTAGTACTTCAACTATTTAATTATACCTCCAACTAGACCAGTGTGCAGCAACAGGTGTGCTATGGAAATAATAGTGTAGTGCACTTAGGTTTGAATGTGAGAGAGGACAAGCAGGTCCTCAGACAGGTGGTCGTGACCTGTCTGAAGAGGACAGGACTACCTGGAGAAGCTGGCATAAAAGCAGCTCTATGATCAATATGTTGCAAACACAGCACTTAGTACATTTTTGGATGCAATCTCCATGCTTCTAGAGTCCATCTGCCTGGGTGTGTGGTCGCCAGCGATGGATAGTGGGCATACAAGTGCCTCTGAGGCAGAGGGGGGCCAGGGAAAGGGGCTAAACAGCTGGGAGATGCCACCAAATTGTTCATTAAGTGCCATTCAGGGAGCCGGAGATTGGGAGACAAAGGAGAGAGCTTGCAGGAGAGGAGTGGAGGCGGCAGAAGAAAAGAAAGAGTAAAGGAAAGAAAAAGACTGAGTTTATTGGGTTTTGTGCACTGTATGTATTGTGCTGAAGAATGAACAAAATAAACGTGTGTGTTTTTGGGACTTCTGAGTCTGCGGTTCTGTCTGTAGCTGGGCTGATCTTCCACCGAGGGTACAGTTGGCAGTCAGGGCATTCAAATAGTTTATTGATAGTAATGGGAAAAATGTCAAGAAAGAATTGAATAAATTGTTGGACGCCATGATCATGATCAAAATAGCAAAAGTGGAGTGTAAACATGTTTTTTTTTGCAAATGAACTTAATTGCAAATGTTTCCACCATAGAATTACTACTCTTCATAAACCTTGTTGGGGCACCATGTACAAAATTCAACCCTATGTCATATGGCAGATCTTTAAATGCCAAGGGACTTTACAGTGCAACCAACTCACAGAGCAAATGTAGGAGCAGTAAGTCACATTCAGACCAAGAGACTCTGATTGTGCTGTGGGACCTTCTGGACAAAAGAAATTAGGATTTCTTCTGGGCTAATAGGAGTAACTAGAGTCATTTATGTAAGTTACATTTTTTAGGTAAAAATCTTCTTTGCCAGTTTAAAATAGTGTGCAAATATGCAAGTAAACTGCTAATTTATGTGAGTATGCATAAAAAGTATTGAGTTAATGTATTAGGCCTATAATGTAAATCTTAAAATCGTTTATTTTACTAGTTTCTCAAGTAGCACGTTAAATGCTTTGTTCTGTGTTTGATCTTCTATGTGCTCTATGTGTGTGAATCACTACGTGCTTCCGTTGTTTCTCTTTCTCTGACAGGACACAGAATCCATTACATTCGTGATATTACAGCTCTCTGAATAATTAAAATACTGAGATGTATACGTGATATCTTTTTCATGATGATAGGAATGAAAGCATGTTATTAAACATGGGAACACGGTGGCGCTGTGATTATTCATATCTCATGCAAGAGGCTTGCTGCGCCATGTGCGACCTTCAATGAAATAATTTATTACAGAAGTACTGTCTCTTTCAAACGTACTAACCTCCAATTCCTGTCCTTACTTTTCTTTCTCCAAATACCCAATCGCCACACAATCAGCTCTGTAATAGACGTTAAGCCATCTGTAAGCTTAGAACGCCGATTCTTCAAAACTTTTAAGGAACATTGAAATATCTTCGTAGTACATGTTTAATTATTCTATCCATCTATCCTTCCAGTGTCGCATCAGCACCAGCAATAATACAGCGCAAGGCAGGAGCTATCCGTGAACAGAGCACCAGCGGCTCGCTAGCGCTGCGGCACCATGTCCTCACATGTTTAATTATTAACAATACAGATTATTTAAATAAAGTTAAAGTTTTATCTGTATACTATAAGCAACATATTTTGCTGCATTTCATCTTAAAAATTATATCGTCATCATACGCGCTTTATAAAGTGGCGCAGGTTGTGCAATATTATAACTGCAGTGCAAGTTTACAGTGGGGTACCAGTAATTGTACTTATAAGTACAAACATTTCTACAAGGAGCACTTGATGGACTGATTGAGTGCGTTTATAGTTCTTGGGATGAAACTGTTTCTGAAACGCGAGGTCCATACAGGAATGGCTTTGACGCGTTTTGCCGTGGTTGAGGTAGTGTGTGCTTGAAACTGTATACCGATCAGCTGCTGCTGTGATTCCCCACTCAGATACAGTGATATCAATACTCCGAGTGGTGCAGTGAGAGTAATATGGAAAAAGATGATCCTCTGTGGCAACCCTTAACGGGAGCAGCTGAAAGAAGAAAAAGATGAAGTGAGCGTTTCCCTGAGACCATTATATTGCTACAGGTTAATTACAACCAGATGCATTACACTAATAAACAATATGCAATTAATTTCAGTGCATTTATAAAGCCGTGTCAGGAATGTGGGTCTAATAAAGAAAGGGTGACCACACAGGAACAGTAGCATTGTTTTGACGCTGGGTGCCGCCAGTCTGCAAAACCGAGCGGAGAAATTGCATACGCCAGGGCATGAGTTACCGTGGAAAAGTGCGTGGCTTTACGCCAAGTTTAGGTTTTATACATCGCGATTTGAGCGTGGAAACGTTCGTACGCAGCATTTCTGTGCGTACGCACCGTTTATACATGAGGCCCCAGGACATTACATCAATAGAACAATCTAGATGAGAACAGGACATTCAGCCCAACAAACCTCACCAGTCCTATCCACTTAATTCTTCTAAAATAACATCAAGTCGAGTTTTGAAAGTCCCTAAAAGTCCTACAGTCTACCACACTACTTGGTAGCTTATTCCATGTGCCTGTGATTCTCTGTGTAAAGAAAAACCTTCTAAAGTTTGTGTGAAATTTACTTTTAACAAGTTTCCGACTGTGTCGTTTTAAAACAAAAGTCTGGATCCCATGGAGTAATTCCATTCATAATTTTAAACACTTCAATCATGTCTCCTCTTAATCTTCTTAAACTGCTTAAACTGAAAAGGTTCAGCTATTTTACTTTTTCCTCGTAATTCATTCCCTCTAACCCTGGTATCTAGCACTGCTTTGTCCTTTTTGTAGCCTGGAGACCAAAACTATGCACAGTATTCCAGATGAGGCCTCACCAGTGTGTTATAACGCTTGAGCATAACCTCCTTGGACAGGGCGCTATATAACATAATGTTCTGTTTGCCTTCCTAATGGTTTCTGAGCACTGTCTGGAAGTTGATAGTTTCAAGTCCACGATGATTCCTAAAGCCTACTCATAAGGAGTAATTTCAATTTTTAGTCCTCCCATTGTATGTTCAAACCTCATATTTTTACTTTCTGTGTGTAAAGAAGAAAGAAGAATCACAAGTAAGGAAACATGCTAAGTTCTGAAATCAGGAAATCAAGCCGACCTTTAATTAAACCAAAATAAAATCCTAAATTGTAGTCAAAATAATAATTGTCAAAGACTAAAATGCTAGGGAAACTATAGTGGAAAAACAGTATGCTTGATTTCACAGGGATTGTCCATCAAACATGATAAAGAGGAAGTGAAAAATCACCTTTATATCATCAGACTGCTAAGGTCATGTCCTGCAACCTCTAACCCATTGACCATAGAAATATCACAAAATGGCGTATAGAAAATGATGTTGAAAAAAAAGTAAAACAGAAAAGAAACATGAGAATTTGGGTCAGCATTTCAAAAATAAAAAAGTAAAATAATATTTTAGAAAAATGAATAAAAATTATAAAATGAACCTAATCACACCACCTGCTTGTTATTTAGATTGTAACTTGTCACACTAATGCACACATCTTTCTGAAGGAAAAAGGGAATACCTGGATAAAAACTCACACAGTAATAGGGATATGCAAAATTCAGAAAGATGGTCACCAGCCCCAGGTTTGTCTCAATAGTAAAAAGGCCTTCCCAAGTTAAGTGCTTTTTCTCACAAAAAACAGATACTGTAGATAGTACATGCTTTGACTGGTCTGCAAGGGGATCTCTGAATAGGGGGTAACAGCAAGCACTGGGAAATAAAACCAGAAGAAAATCAGAGTACTGTATGAACATGAAGCATATTCAAACAGGATTGAAAGCTTGGATTAAAGACAGGGCTCTTGACCAGAGAAGAAGTGGGAGTGACGGATCTTCGATTCAAAGGCTTGATCCTATCTGATCCTGTTTCATATTTGTGCACTGCTCCAGACATATTTATTTAACAATATTTTAACATGCATATGTTTTGGATGTTGTGAGCATAAAACTATAAAACCAATGTGTGGGTTATGCAGCATGAGTAACCTGAGCGTTTTTCAATGATGTTTTAATGTTGCTTGCTGTTGTTCTGTATTGAAGCCTGTTGTATCGTAAATGCAATTTAACATAAAAATATCTATTGTCGGGCGGCATGGTGGCGCAGTGGTAGCGCTGCTGCCTCACAGTTAGGAGACCCAGGTTCACTTCCCGGGTCCTCCCTGTATGGAGTTTGCATGTTCTCCCCATGTCTGCGTGGGTTTCCTCCAGGTGCTGCAGTCCAAAGACATGCAGGTTAGGTGCATTGGCAATCCTAAATTGTCCCTAGTGTGTGCTTGGTGTGTGTGTGCCCTGCCTGGGGTTTGTTTCCTGCCTTGCGCGCTGGGATTGGCTCCAGCAGACCCCCATGACCCTTTAGTTAGGGTATAGCGGGTTAGATAATGGATGGATGGATATCTATTGTCCAAGAAAACATGAAATTAAAATTTGTCATCATCTGTGTTGCCATCACTACATACAACACAGAGTAAGTAACAGATTAAAAAAAAAAAAAAACATTTTTGGGTGTACTGTGAGCTAAATAAAGGATACTCAACTCTTGTCCAAGAGGTCATCAGTGGCTGCAGGTTTACACATTTTACAATTTGGAACACTTATTTGGCTATTTTAGTTTCAGATAGCTGAAATAAGGTTTTAATTATGTTTTCTCAACCAGCCATCAGTTAACAATGAGGTGCAAATGACAAAGGAACCACCAGCTCTCCAGCTAATGTGCTCCATTTAAACTTGTGTAGATGTGTTGTGAAGGATCTGTGCTAATGAAATGTTTTAAAATAAATTAGAGAGAAGGGAAGGAAAAGGGGATAGTAATCTGTTCTGGACCACAAAACATATGGATAATGTTCTCAGAAAACCAAAAATCTACAATATGATAAAGATTTGTCCTGGAAGAATGAAAGCACTAATAAGCTCCAGAATTAAATACCAAATTTCATCATCTGCTAGGCCTCACATCTAAGTATGAAACTGTTTGGAATGAAAACCAGCACCCATTGTGAACCTCCAGGATACCCCTGAGCTAAAGAGTTGATCTATTGGCCTGAAATTTGGTACACATATACTATGTGACGTCTACTATCCGCTTTCGGGGTGATGATTGACCTCCAAGGTTATTCCTCTTTTTATTTTTATTTTATTTTATTGTAGAATACAACTCTCAGCAGCGGCCAGCAGGGCAGTTGTGTGCTGCATGCGTATGGGCGCCATTCGGCGTCACTTCCCCTACCTCTTCATAGCTTAAATCATTCTTAAGTCTTCAATCTACCTCAAGTGCCAGCTTAAGTGAAAAATTAAGGAAAACGTGCTAAGCAATTACAACACAAACACTGACTTAATCAGTTTTAACATGAAAAGATGCCGACAAAAGAAGAGAAGAAGCAGGCCTCTAGGGTGGAGAAAAGAAGAGCTGCTCAGGAAGCAGCAAGCGCATTAACCTCTGAGCAAACGAATGCTAAACATACAGAGAAAGAAAGAGGATGAAAACTAGGAATGAAAACTCAAGTCAAGTGTATTCACTGCACGTTATCATGCAGTGCGCTGTTACTGGTATCTTATATCTTATACAGTACTTTAGTTATTTTAAAACTACGGTTATAGGAAGAGTATTCTTTTATTAAAGGAGGGAGCACCTGGAAAGTTTGGAATGCACTCTTAGATCCAAACTTAATTTGTCATTCCTGTTGTCTGAGCAAACATTGAAAAATGAAGAATGAATATTTTATTACCTCCAAGACAGAGTTTACTTGAATTATGTTAATCCATACTATAAATAGACATAGTTCTGAAATTAAATCAGGACTCAAAGAGTAACATGTTAAGTGCATTTTAAAAATGGCATAATTACATTGTGGTTGCACAGACTGAAACTGAGTAATTACCATGTGAGCATACTGCAGTTAGAGCTAGCAACATTTACTGCAAGTTTGACCGTGACTGGTTAATGTTAATCATTCTTGTTAAAAAAACATTTTCCATAAAAACTGAGTCACTACTTCTGTGGAGTTTGCTTTTTCTCTTTGTGTTCATATGGGATTTCTCTGGAGACTCTGGTTCCTTCACACAGCTTAAACACATGCAGGGTAGGTTGATTAATGAATCTTACCTGATGTAATGGAATGAGCATTCTGTGAGGATCTGACATCCCTTCCAGAGTTAATGATTTCCTTGTGCTTGATAACAGTATAATAGACTCCTGCTACTTGCAAGCCTAAAATGAAAAACAGTATGCCACTTAATCTACAGTTCAGGTGGAATGCAGGTAAAGAAAATACAAGAATGGAAAGTAACAGTAGGTAATGTACCTGTAGTTGTGAGTCAGCACTTTTGCAGCTGCATAATGGAGTCCGTCCTTACTTAATAATACTTTGCATTTATATAGAGCGTTTCTCAATACTCTAAGCGCTCCAGCAATTGCAGGTTAAGGGCCTTGCTCAAGGGCCCAACAGAGCAGAGTCCCTTTTGGCATTTACGGGATTTGAACCAGCAACCTTCTGACTGCCAGTGCAGATCCCTAGCTTCAGAGTCACCACTCCGCCTATAACATGTATTGCACCTGCTCAGCTCAAGATTATAAAGCATTGTAGAGGGTGATGAAGGTGGCACAGAATATTACCGGCATTCAAGTACTTTTTATTCAGGACAAATACAACACTTACTGCCTTAGGAAGGCGCACAGTATAATTGAAGACCACATCTATCCTTTAATGTCGCTTTCTCATTACTCCCTCCTGCTAGCAGTTGGGACCATTGGAACTTGCAGTAGATTAAGGAACAGTTTCTACCTGCAAGTAATAAGGCTAAGAATAGTCAGTCATAAGAATTTAAATATTGTAACATAATGAACGGTGTGTATAAATATGCAATATTGCAAATACATATTGTATATATGTACTGCATATATGTTCCATCCATCCATAACCCAACCCGTTTATATCCTAACTACAGGGTGATGGGGGTCTGCTGGAGCCACTCCCAGCCAACACAGGGTGCAAGGCAGGAAACAAACCCCGGGCAGGGCACCAGCCCACCGCAGGCATATATGTTGCATTTATTCATTTATTGTGTTTTATATTTTTGTCAACTGTATGAGGAGATTTGCAAGTGACCATGACAATAAACTTGACTTGAGAAGTGGCAGAATGGTCAGTGGCCCCTTGACTGAGGAGTTCAGGAAACAAAGTTTGATTCAGAGTGGCATCTGCACATTCTCCTGTTTCTGCATGGTTTTTCTTTGGGATCTTCACTCCCTCTATTGTGAAGATGTGTATGCTAAGTTGTTTGACAGCACTAAATAGCCCCCATGAGGGCATCATATGATAGACTGATATCTGTGATTTTTTTAGATACAGATATCCCTTGACAAATGTGTCAGGGAACTTGGAAGATGGATAAGTATACAATGCTCTCAGAAACTTTGAAGTTTCATTCTGTGGCAAGCTAGGCTCTGTACAGGCAAATCTCAGAGGAAGTTAAACATGCAACCTTAATGCTTGTGGTATGCTACAGACGTGTGGAAAGGTAAATTCAGCTTACCTGCATGAGATGTTTGCTTATTGTTGTTCTGTATAGTGCAGAGTCACCCCCTCATTCAGTTCTAGTAAAGTATGTGCTGTTAACCTTGGAGTGACACCTTGCCTAGAGCTGCACATTGGTGGTGGCCAGGGTGCCTCAGGCTACTGCCTCAGCTTGAAAAGCGCCTATGAGTCTCTAAGAAAAATATGTTTGTTTTTTTAATCTGTTTAATGTGTTACATGCATCTTGAAGTGTCTTTTTCCACAGAGGTTAGAGGCAGATAATTAAGAACCAAAGGGAAGACCTAGAAGAGTTCTAGATGACTCTTTTGTTTAGATTTTTTGTTTGTTTGTTTATTTATTTGGACTCATTAAAGTGCACATATTTTAAATCGAACTTTTACATTTTTTGAAAGTTGTTGGTGACTTCTTTGTCTCTGCATGCACCTACCACTACTGAACTATAAATAGAGTGTGGTCTAGGATGTTATTTGGAAATCTGAGGGATTCAAGTGAAGGCTGAGGACCCACTTTACAACAACATCTCATTCCAAATGAGATGGCATTGCCAAGATGGGCTCCAGCTGCCCTGTTCTGTAGTACAAAAACAAATGTAAACATGTTAGAAAATGTACACATGGCATAACATTCTGTTAACTGATATGAAAGTTGGAGTATTTCACATTGTTTTAGTAACTCCATCCAGTCAGTTATCACATTTTTGTTCATTAAATATTTTTTAACAATGAGTCATATTAAAAAAAAAATCATAATGGAATGTAATGTGTGGAATATGTTAGCAGACTACGTTAAAAACACATGCCTTTTAATGGCACTGGGAACCAAATATAGCCTTTTGCGGCATTTAATGAATGTACATCGTTGAATATACTCAGCTCTGACGTGCTAGCAAATTGCATTGGGAACCAACTGTAGCTGGTTCCAGCGGTTTAAGGGTTAAAGATTTTAATTACAGTTTGTAGATACACAGTAGGAAAATTATTTTTTGGGAATAGAAAAATTGTAAACCCAGTTCAGTCTGTTGTACATTATAAAATTAAGTAACTCTTTCTGCACAAGCAAAATGTAATCCTACCATGCCTTGCTATTTGTAACACAAACTACCTCTTCACGTATACTACAGCATGGCTCTGCCTGCATGTCAACATTTCAGGTATAATTAATTAGTTCAAACACCATTTAGCTGCATGTTAATAGCATTGGTTCTTCACAGTAATAATCTGCAGGTAACATAGTAGTTCAGTCAATTCAGCTTTCTGTATGCTTACATAGTTGATTTCCTCTCCTATTCATTTTCAGAGAATTTTTTTTAATGGTTGACCTACCTAAAGCAGCAGAGGAGTTTCTAAAGCACAAAGCCCCAGAATATCTCATAAATGGATGCTAGAGGGGGAAACTGTGTAATCTAGCTTGTAATAAGGGCAAAAAATGCCAATTTTTCTAAATAAAAATATTTATTTTTCACTAAAATGCAAGCTCTGTGGAGAACAAAAGGCAAAAAGGAGTTGTTTGTAACACAAGGCAATCAAAGTGAACAAAGTCCCAATATAGATCCAGAAAGTGAAGTCAGAAACAAGTCAAATATTCAAAAAAATAACAAAAAGTACACAAGAAACAAGGTAGACTCATCAACTCCCAAGTGAATTCAAAGGAACTGCAAGAGAATGTAGGTTGACCCGCCTTTAAAGGGCTAAGGGCAGTCCTTTATGATGATGGGCAGGTGGAACCACCCACCAAACACAAGGCACATAACAAAGGCATGAATACAGATACATAAAAAGTAAAGAATAATGCTAGTCACAAACAGAAGCAAAAGTAACATAAAGAAAAGAATTAAAAATGAACAACAAAGACAGTAAAAAGGAATGTGAACCCCTGCCAGGTGGGAAATCCTTGCTGAAACATAAAAGAAGGTTGCTGAGTATTGGTAGATCAGAAAAGCTGGCGGTCAAGTAAAAGAGGAAAATCTACAAATTGGTGTAACTGCTATCAATGTAAAATTGAAACAGTAAATTAATTTGTGGATGAAATGCATAGAATGTTTTACTGTTTTAAGATAGATGAGTTCACCAGTGCTATTCAATGGGAAATTTCAAAACTTTGTAAAGCACAATCTATTCGAGGTATCTTAATGAAAATTGAGAAGAAGTGTGCCAAATTTAAAAAAAATCGGTCCATTGTGGGATGATTTGTTTTATGTGGACTGACAGACAGATAAGTCTACTGTATGTACATAAGCATATGTAAGTCACCTTGCATTAAAATGTCCATTAAATCAAGAGGTATGCTAGTAGAGCTTTCAGTGTAAGTACATGTGTTAATTATCCATCTATTTTCTAAACCACTTACCAAGTCAAAGGTCATGGAAATGTGTTAATTATAAGATCCTAAGCTGAAATTGTCAGTCTCATTAATGACTGGACAATTTTGTTCCACTCTCCCTGGAGTAATCTGTCCTATCCAATTTTTTTTAATCTTTTTTAGACCATCCTTATTTCTCTGTTCTAAATCCTGTCAGCTGTTGATCACATGCACACCGCACCCAGGAGCCTATTTGGAATCACTCAGTCCTACACCAGTTCCAGAGTACTGAACTTTTCTTTCTTTCTTTCTTTCTTTCTTTCTTTCTTTCTTTCTTTCTTTCTTTCTTTCTTTCTTTCTTTCTTTCTTTCTTTCTTTCTTTCTTTCTTTCTTTCTTTCTTTCTTTCTTTCTCTCTCGCATACATTCTCTCTCTCTCTCTCTGCAAGTCTGTTGCTACATTAATCCATTAAATCACTGGGGAGCCTTGATGTATTTGTAATGTCATTTTGCATTTGTTATTTTCCCATTTGATTTGCAAATATGTTGAACATTTCTTCTGAAAGACTACTGCACGGTGAAAAACACCCAGCATTTGTATTCCTTAATGAAGCTATCAGATTGCATTGTAGCAAGTGCTAATTTAAAATATAATTTCATTAAAAGGGAATTTTTAATGAAAGATGCTAAATTCCTATGAGATCAGCAAAGGCCTTGACTGAGTCACTTCATTGGTATGATTTCTGTGAAATTCACTTGAGGCTAATTATCTCACAGTATGCATACTAGGTGTACAAAGTCATCAAGTGCCTGAAGGCGTGCTGTATCTGCATGAGACAAACAAAAAATTTAACTTGCAGTGCCTCTAATCATACAGTTCATCATCTGTTGTGGCACCTTATAGTGGTGTGATGTTCAAATTCGCAAGTATTTGTCAGAGGATCTCTCACCTAACTAGAGAAGCTAATTCTGTGAATGGAAATGAGATCATCTTGTACAATCATTCTGGAAAGTTTTTATAATACAACTAACTAAACAAATATGAAAACAGGATCAATATTTTGGTAGCATTTTCTCCAACTTTGTTGACAGTTGTGCTCATCTGCATGAACTAACTCAGGACCTTTTGATCCTTCAGTGTGGACAAGATTGCCATTGGTGTGCGAAACACCTCCGGACTCCAATGAAGGCATACCTGCTGAATGATCTATGAAACATCAAAGCCTGAGACTCTCATTTTGGGTGAAAAAATATTTTTTAAAAAGCATACATCTCTGAAATGAGAGGAACATCCATAGGTGCATAAACCAAGCAACAAAGGGTGTAAAATGGAATGCTGTGTGTGGTGCAGCACATCCATAAACAACTATGTGGGTGCTGAGGTCGCAAAGAGGGCGTTAAATGTTCTGTAACAACCAAAAACACCCTTTGCTGAGAGTGATCATGTGCTGGCAGTTGACTGCTTATATTCTGAAAAAAATTGTTTTTTACAATTTGTTTTAAAATTACCTAACTTAAATCTGATTTTTTTTCTGCAAAACTATTGAAGGGTAAGAGATACAGTACCTAGTTGTTCGCACTTCTTCTCACCGCAGAGTTGGTATGCATTTCACAGCATAGCTCTGTGAACATGGCACTGCTAGAAGACCACTAGTAACTTCGTTTTAGGCCAAGTAAGTGAGGTACTGAACATGGTCTACTCCTTTCATGCATGCTTTAATGGTAAAAACGTATACGAAGCTAAAGACCACCAAATACTACCTCAAACATTTCGACAAGCATTAATCACCGTCTTTCCTAAACAAAATAAGGACTTGTTACAATGTGCATCATATAGACCAATTTCACTCCTGAATAATGATGTTAAGATACTCTCAAAAATCCTAGCTAGAAGGATGGAGAAAGTGCTGCCCTCGGTAATATCACAAGATCAAACTGGATTTATTAAAGGCCGACATCTATCTTCAAATCTCCGACGCTTGTTTAATGTTATATATTCACCAGCAAAATCAAACACCCCAGAGATATTACTATCATTAGACGCAGAAAAGGCATTTGACATGATCGAATGGAATTACCTTTTCACTGCATTGGAGAAATTTGGGTTTGGCCCGAATATTTGTGCTTGGATTAAACTACTGTATACCAGTCCAGAAGCTTCAGTTTGTATTAATAAAATTTGCTCAGACTACTTTAAACTAGAACGTGGTACCAGACAAGGATGTCCCTTGTTGCCACTGTTGTTTGCAATCGCTATTGAACCACTGGCGGTTCACTGCCGAAATTCTCATCAAATAAAGGGGATTGTCAGAGAAGGACTGGAACAGAAAATTTCTCTATATGCAGATGATATGGTCTTATATATATCGGACCCACAAAACACTGTCCCTGCTGTTTTAACAGCACTAACAGAATTTCAAAAGATATCTGGTCTTAGAATTAATCTGAATAAAAGTATACTATTTCCAGTGAATTCACAAGCATATAATATTAAATTAGACACCCTACCTTTTACCATAGCAGATCAGTTTAAATACCTAGGGGTAAATATCACAAGTAAACATAAAGCTCTTTATCAACAAAATTTTGGCGTCTGTATGGAAAAAATTAAGCAAGACTTGCATAGATGGTCAACCCTTCATCTCACTCTAGCCGGAAGAATTAACATTGTTAAGATGAATATCCTTCCTAAACTTCTCTTTTTATTTCAAAACATTTCAATATATATCAATAAATCGTTTTTTAAACAGTTAGATTCAATAATAACCTCATTCATTTGGAACTCAAAACACCCACGTATCCGAAGAGCGACCCTACAAAGACCTCAGGCAGAAGGTGGCATGGCTTTACCTAATTTTCAGTTTTATTACTGGGCAGCAAACATACAAGCCATAAAAACCTGGACACAAATAAATGCACATACACAGGCTTGGTCTGCAATAGAAGTAAAATCCTGTAGTACTTCTTTATATTCCCTGCTCTGCTCTCCAATAAATGAAAGTTATCGCAAATATACTAATAACCCAATTGTGCTTTACTCACTCAGAATATGGAACCAAATTAGGAAGCATTTTAAGATGGAAAATCTTTTATCAGTGGCACCTTTGCAAGGGAACCACCTCTTTCAACCTTCGCAAGTATATCCAGTTTTTAATACCTGGAAAAGTTTTGGGATTAAAATGCTCAGAGATCTTTATATAGACAACATATTTACATCTTTTGAACAATTACGTTCAAAATTTAACCTCCCAGCTACACATTTCTTTTACTATCTTCAAATTAGAAATTTTGTTAAACAGAAATTGCCCGATTTCCCCCACCTTGCACCCTCCACAATGCTGGAAAAAATACTGCTCAATTCCGAGGAAACAAACACTATTTCCGCAATATATAAAATCTTATTAGAGTCCCTACCTTTCAAAGATCCAAGAGGACATTGGGAAGAAGATCTCTTAATCAATATATCAGAAAAGGAGTGGAAGGTAGCAAAGCAGAGAATTCACTCGAGTTCTATATGCGCAAAGCATAGAATTATTCAACTAAAAATTATATATCGAGCTCATCTGTCTCGCTTAAAACTGTCCAAAATGTTTCCAGGCCAGGATCCAACCTGCGAGCGCTGCAACCAAGCTCCTGCCTCACTGGGTCACATGTTCTGGGCCTGCACCAAACTAACATCATTTTGGACAAAAATTTTTAAGTGCCTCTCAGACAGCCTTGGGGTCACAATCCCTCCTAACCCACTAACAGCTGTGTTAGGTGTCCTTCCAGATGGACTTGAATTGGAGAAGGACAAACAAACGGTGATTGCATTCACTACACTCTTGGCACGCAGACTTATTTTGTTAAATTGGAAGAATCCTAATTCTCCTCTTATAAGTCAGTGGGAAACTGATGTTTTATATTATTTGAAATTGGAAAAAATCAAATTTTCAGTTAGAGGATCTGTACAAAATTTTTTCAAAACTTGGCAGGATTTAATCAATATTATTTTAGAATAAGAGAATTAACTATTATTGTATTTAACTCCCTTCTCCATCTCTTATTTATATAGATATTTACTTCTCCCCTTCTTTTGTCTAATGTTGCCTTATTAAAAAGCTTAAAGAAATTTTCCTTTAGCTAAGCTCTCCTTCTCAGGGGTGGGGTTTGATTTGTTTTCAAATTTGTTGGGTTATAAATGGATCTGTTTGTATGGAATGATTACAATGAAAATTAATAAAATAAAAATATATATATAAAAAAAAAAAAAACGTATGCTTTGAATAAATATTACCAAGAGTTACCCCTCACATGTGTACAGCACCCTCCACTGAAATCATCTTTTCACGTGTCACTAGCAAGATATCGCTTGTGGCCTTGCTTCTATCTATGTCATGTCCTCATATGGAGAAGCTGGGTGCCACAGCTTATTCAGTTGTGCCCAAAGATGAACTCCTTTGGTAGTGTTCATGGCTTTTGTTCTGTTTTTGATTGTTTATTATGTTGTTTTGTAATTGTCCCTTTTTGGTATTATAAATGTCCTGGGACAGAGTGGGAAATGATGTGTAAATCACATTGGGATGATATCGAGGGACTCTGTCACTACATCACAGGCTATATTAACTTCTGTGTTGACACTATAGTACAGTACCTTCAAAGACAGTGTGTTGTTTTCCAAGTAACAAGCCCTGGATTACTAAGGAGCTAAAAGGTCTCCTGAATGAGAAAAAGACAGCATTCAAATCTGGTGATAAAGAGGCTCTGAAGGATGTACAGCAAGTGCTAAAGAAAAAGCTGAGTGAAGGAAAGGAAGCTTACAAAGCCAAAATAGAAAACAAACTCATGAAAGATGTCTGGAATGTACTGAGTATAATTACAGAACTTAAGCAATCCAGGGCCCAAGTGCTAGAAGCAGATGTGGACAAATCTAACACCTTGAACAAATTTTTTAACAGATTTTATCTCCCACAACCACCTTCTTCCAATGACAAGTCTCCCCACACTCCCTTCTACATCAACAGCTCCTGCCAAGTTAACAGGAATGATCAGTGATGAGAAATAAAATAGAATAGAAATACAGTAAAACATAATAGAATAAAATATAAATAAATATGTAAAATTCGCAAGCCTATAATCACCATTGCATATATTTAGACTCTGCCATAATAATAAGGGTCATCTATAAATAAACTGCATTCAGCGTCTGCCTGAATCAATATTCTCCTCTACACCTACATTTTTAATACCGATGGGAATTTCAAATGATAAATCAAATTCTAGATATCTACCAGTGCTGAGTGTGCAGGAGTGTTTGCCTGAATAAACAAAGATGACAAGCACTGGACTATTAGAAAAAACAATACACAGACACCATATTAGGTATTAAATATAGTTATATAGAAGTAGTTTCAGCCTGTGATGGTCTGGGTCAGCTGAAGCTGCCATACTCCTTGAACTCTTAACTGTTGTTAGTCATGAACTGAGATTAGCTGAGCAATGAGGACACTTAATAGCAACAAAGGAAGGTGCAAAGTGCAGTTGTGCTTTTACTCAAACAATAAATAGTTTTCTAAACAAAGTGCAGTGCTTCTTAATAAATAAATAATCCATGATAAAAGCCAGTGCTCTTCAGGTGGGAATAAAATTACCAATAAGTAAAGTTCATAACATCCAGGTTTTTTTTCTTTGCCTCCTGTCAGCCCGATGTGTCTTTCTCCTTCTGTCTCTCCCAGCTCACCCTTTGTGTCTTGCAGCCAGGCAGAGACCTCGATAGCTGCAGTCCCACATTGCTAGCTCTTACTTCGACTGGCATCTTCCATGACACTTGGAGCTAGACTTCCAAATTCCTGATGCATCCATTAGCGTCTGCAGGTCACTCCCCACTCCAGAATGGTGCTTAGCATGATCAACCTGCCCTTGGAGCGCCGTTCCTCTCGCTCCCTTGCAGGGCTGCTGACTGCTCTGCCACCTCTCCACTGTGCTGGCTTACACCACCGGTTCTGCCTTTGCTTCTTTTCCAGACTGGTCTCCCGTACTATTCCGCTCAGGCTCCATTTAAGCTGATAAGGATTCAGGTGTGCTGATTACAGTACTCAGAGCGCTAATCAGGCAGTCGGCAGAACTGCACCAGACTTCTCAAGGATGGATGGTCAACCCATCTCCCTATAAACCTCTGGAGCTGCTGCGCCACTCTAACGCAAACATCTACATGCCTCTGAGCCAGTACACAGTCTTCATTTTTAAAACACCACAGACCTTTCTCAATATACAGGATCAACTCACTGCTAATTGTCATTTTTAGGTTTTGATTAAGGAGGCAAACTACACAGAAAAAAGGCAGATATAAAGGAAAACAACAAAAGAGAGTATGCATATAAAGCTATAGCAAAATTCTGAATATTTCTAAATATTTTATAAAGGTAAACCTCACAATGCTGTGATTTTTCTGAATGTAGAATAAGAATAGAGAAAAAAGGACCAATTAAAGCATAAGTTTGTGATTTTTCAGATCAAAGTTATTTTTTCACAATCATGGTATTAATGAGAAATATTAAGCACAATTCTACCATACAGACATTTTAGGTATACATTTAATTTTGATCAAGTGAAGTTTAGTAAGTTTAGTATAGATGTTTTTACATAGGCTGAGTGGTAGCACAGAGTTGTCATTCCTGCCTCAGTGCCAGGTTCTTAATGGAGCTTCCACATTCTCCCTGTGAATTTATAGAATAGATAGATTGGTATCAGTGAACATCAGCAAGTTGACTCACTCAAAAACGTTGTTCCTCAGTTCATTTATTACCATATCTGCAGCAAAGAGTTAAAAAAGTCGATCATTGGTTTGTGACACTTCAATCTGTTCTATCACAAACTTTACCTTTTTTTAATTTTTAAGTAATTTTTTTTATCATGCATGCTGTGGCCTGGTGCAGGAATGACTGGCAGGCAAAAATGAAAACTTGAGACACCAACCAGATCGTCCCATTTAATATGGTAGTCTTTTTCTTTAGTACTTAAAGAGTGCCCTCAGGTGAAAGGGAAAGTAAAGGCCACTCAGGCAAAAGTTATTCTTGTTTCTTACACAAGAAATGTGTTATTTCCAATTTACTTGTGTTGTCACAAGCATGCCACAGAAACACAGAAGGTACGTTTTCTTAATTTGAAGCCTTTGCTACTTCAAGGTTGACTTATTAGGTACGTTTTAAGGCTTTTTTTCACATTGGGACCCAGGTACCCATTAGCTCCATTATAAAACACAAGATCTAGTTATTTTAATATATATAAAAAGCATGCTTCACTTTAGAAAACAATTTCATAACAAATTAATATATACCATGATTGTGGACAAATAACTTTGACTTGAAAAGTACTGAGCTTCTATCCATTCATCTTTTAACTCACTTCATCCTGAGCAGGGCTTCTGGGGAGCTGGAGCCTTTCCCAACAAACATCGGACGTGATGTAGGAACAATCCCTGGACAAAGCTCCAGTCCATTGCAGGGCAGACACATTCATATGCAAACACACCCCAGAGCCAATTTAGAATTGCTAATCTGCCTACTTTGCAGGCCTTTGGCCTCTGAGAGGAAGCTCTCAGAGACATGGAGAGAAAATGCAAACTCCACACAGCAGCATTTCCACTACACCACCGAAATACAATACTTATCCTTTAATTCATGAAAATCAATGATTTCACTGATTGTGAAATTGGTTATAACAAAAAACTGCAGCCCCCCCCAAGGACTGTATTTGAGTGCCATTGACATATACAGTTTACTTTGTCATGTCTGTCTGTGCCTTACCCTCAGTGAAGGCAAAAATGAAAGGTTTTTTTTATAAAGATTATAACAAGAAAGTTTGAAAGCAGTCAGTGCTGAAATCAGAAGAATACCATATTGTTCCTGTGGATTAGTGAAATCATAGAATCAACTTTGGCTTAATTTATCAAAAGCAACTTTAATTGAAAATAAGGGTTAAATGTTGCCTGGTATGGTCTGAAAGCTTTACCATTAACGGGACAAAAGTAGGCTATAAAAGGTTCTCAAGATCAGTGAGAAACAGGCAACATCTGTTCAGCAGTGCATTACCCTCCCTTACAAATGTACATTTTTGTTCTTTTTCTATATACAGATATAGGATCAATCAAAACAAGTGCATATGAGGGTTCTGGCTTTTTACTTTGAAAGTCTACAGCTGAGATAACAATGTGACATCTAAAGAGAAGGAAATGAAGGTCTAATAGGTATAAGAGTGTATTTTTAAAATGCTGAAAGATAAAGGGATCTTTCCCAATCACAGCAAGTCATTCAGACACTGAGAGAGGTTGCTGCAGGACATACAGAAGGTGCATCAGTCAGACATCCAAAAAAATTGCAGCAGAAACAACTGAACACTTGTTGAAGGCATTCTCATCAGATTGTGGCTACCATGGGGTGCTCCAGCTTTCCAAACACCTAACACAAGCAGGATCAGACACAAGTTAAAGAGTCTTTTATTGTGGGAAACTCTTCCTTATCAAGCATTTCCCACCACCACACCCCCAAGTACAATAAATCACAGGCACAACTCTTTGTCTTCTTCCTCTCTATTGCTGCCTCTTCCACTCCATCTCATAAGAATTATCCACCTTCCTCCCAACTCTGGCTCGTCCATGTGAGGCAGGCAGCTCCTTTTATTTCTAACCCAGGAGTACTTCTGCTGCTCTGTAGAAGTTGTTCGAAAGTACTTCTGGGTGAGACAGAAACCCTTGGAAGATGGATTCTCTAGTCCCTGCAGCACTCATAGAACCCAACAGGGCTAAGTTGAAGAACTCCATGTCCCATGCTGCCCTATGGGAATCCAAGGTATTGCTACAAGCCAGGGGGCCTGCCATCTAGTGTTCCAGGGGACATAGTGCCTTGTCCACGCTCTCTTCCCCAGTCCTTCCATCCCAAGGTCAGGTAAGGATGCAGGCTGTCCCTCACAAGTTGAAAAACCCTAGGATGTATTTTTCTTTTGCTGGTCATTTTTACTGGGTATTTTCTACTTAGTATCCTAAAAGAGATATGATTATACTGTATGAAAGTATCAAGAACAAGCAAAGGCAATTTCTGCTGTCAAATGAGACGGAGGAAAAATATAAGCTATCGTGACATGCATACATTCACCACGAGTACTGAGCATTGACACCCTTAAACATAAATCTAGCTTTACAAATGTATTTTTGTCATAATGCTTTGTGTATTATGTATGACCAAAGGACTAATAGATTCAGATAAATATACCCAGGTAATGAAAAAGCAATTTATTATTTTTATATACCACGGCATGATTGAAAACAGACCCCGGGGTTATTTTACTTCTTTTAACAATCTCTCCCACACAATATACCGTTGATTTGACTGACAGCAAGTGGTCCCGGATGTCCCTTAACATTAGCAAACTAATGAGCAACACGCACCTTCAAATAATACTATGGAGAGCTCGCAATATTGGTTCCACACCCCCACATACTTGGCTCCTCTTTTAGCACTTAAAATTACCTGAAAATGTGTCATCACGCAGACATTCAACACGAGGCCTGCTGATTGTCCATAATGAACCCATCTGACACCTACTGACAATTCACAAAGTGAGCAGGTCCATGCCACCCGTCACGTACGCACAGAAACCAGTCCCACATGTATGCGCTGAAAAACGTAGACGCAAACCCTAAAGTCCTGCTTGGATGATATAAATAGAAGAAAACACTCCATATTGCGCTCTATGACAGCAGCTGTGTTTTTCAAGTATTCAATTTCTATATTTAATTATCTGGACACAATTAGCTTTACAGACGTCACAAAACGCTTTCATATTTTGGTTATTTAAGTCAACAATTTAAATACTCATTGCATCCCATTGGGCATATACCTAACTTAATTGAACTTACAGAGAGTTTAGCATTGGATTTGACTGTCACAGCTGGCCAAGTGACTGACACGACATACGTTGAGCTCTCCATCTGATGGAAATGGCACTTGAGAGGAGTGCTTTTGTGCTTCCCAGCCCCCCAAACCATTGCGTCAATTAGTGATTTTTGTTACTGAATCTGCTGCATTAACCTACCTTGCCTGAGTCAGCCACTCTCTGCGATATTCTGAATAATTCATCATTACATTAAATCTTCAGCCTCCTAATCACTTGGTTACTTTAAAGCTCTGGAAACACTTTATCTACTTTGGTTTTTTATCTTTAGTATGGAAATATCTTAGCCCGCATAGTAAGTAATAAAAAAACCATAAATAAATGTTTACAGTACAAGCTATTTATTTTAATCATTGAAAGCTGCTTTATCTGCTAGTCTTTAAACAAGTAATTTCATCAAAGCACTCAGGTGAAAGGTGTTTTATAAAATAAAGACTGGCAGTGTATTGGTAGGATGTGTTAGTCTAATTCTTCGGAGATAAAATAAAAGTGTAATTTTCAAGAAGCTGGCAGTCTCCTGCTTCCTTTATGCAGTTACTAAGGATAGCGTAGTGTTATTATTAGCCACTAAGTGGAACATAGAATTTTAAACATGGTACAGCTTGTCAAGAAACTCTTGAAAAGGTGACTTTCAGCAGGGCTGAGCTGATCATTTATCACAGTGCTTGGGATCTAATGTAAAATGAAGCCACTGCTTATGAAATAAGAAAAGCTTAAGGATATCATATGAAAGATGTCAAGCGTTGTGCGATTTAAACAGCTGAGCACTGCATGCACTTCCAGTCATGAAAAGTAATTGTTAAGTCTCTAACCCATTGGTCATTTGTGAACAATAGGGGGTGCTCTTCAGCCATCATTTTTTCTCGAATAAATGCCAAGAAGGAAAAAGTCATGTGAAAATGGTGCCTTTGTTATATACAAAATGATTCAAGAGAGGAATGAGCAGATGAAGTAAAAATCAACTCAAGGAAAGTAAAATCCATGGGAATTCTTCTCTCTCTCTCATTTTTCTTGTCCTTAGAAGCCCTCTGATTTAATGTCCCAGCTGTGTTCCACTTTCTGACCTGGCATGATAATTTGTGTCATCTCATTTCAGTGCCTGTTTACTTCCTCCTGTCAGGTCATTGTTGAACATCACTTTTGACTCTCATGTGTCTTCAGTGGCCTTATCACAAACTAAAATCTTTACACACACAAGCACTGCATTTTCTTGTTGGTGGCTTTGTTGGATGACCATAAAACTTTCTGCATTTCTCTTCTTGAAGGTTCTTTGGTTAATTCATCTATTTATCCATTTTAGGAACCCACAGGGTTATGAGGAGCTGGAAAGTACTTGGAGCAAGACCACCTTAAACCCGGAATGGGACACCACTACAGTACAGTTGCTTTACTCGATAACATCAACATAACATTCTCAAATCCACTTAATCTAATTCAGGGTCACAAGGGATGAGAGGCTTTCATGGCAGCATTGGATGCAAAGCAAGAAACAGCTCTGGAAGGGAAACATCACAGTGTTACCTTCATTGTGCATTTCAACTTTGCAAATTTGTGCTTTTACTTGAGATCGAACAGATTCTAGGCATGAAAAATGATGCCATGATAATTAGTTCCCCTTCAAGCCATGCACTTGTTTGTTTCACGTTATCATCCTCATTGTGTATCTTTAGGCTGATGGGCAAACTTGTCAGCCAGGAGTCTCAAACATAGTAATTACTGGCTTCTGAATGCAGTACTTGTGTTAAAATGAAGATGCTATAAATTGCATATTATTTTGTCTGAAGATTGAGATAATAATAAGATAGACCAATTAGAACCAGGAGAGCAGACAAAGCCAGAAACACGTCAATAATAAATAAAGATTCAAAGCTAACCCGCAAGTCAAAAGTTAAAGTCTAGGGAAGCAGTTCAAGTTCAAAAACCAGAATAAAAAAATGAAACATGAGCAAAGAATAATCACAGACAATAAACCATCGCTGGAATTGTATTTAGAGTGTTACACTAGAAGCATAAGTAACATAAGAAATTTGACATCCAAGAGGAGACCACTGAGTCAATCAAGCCATTTTGTTTAGCTAATACCTAAGCTGTTGCAATATCTCATCCAGATTCATCTTAAAAGTTGTCAAGGTTTCTGCTTCAACTGCTGTACATATCTTGGCAGTTTGTTCTAGATACTCACAGCTCTTTGCATAATGAAGTGCACCCTGGCTTCTATTTAATTTACGTTAATGTCCTCAAGTACATGATTCACCCTTAAGGTGAAAGAATGTTGCTGTCTACTTTATCAATGCCTTTGAGGATTTTAAATACCTGAATTAGGTCCACATGCAGTGTCCTTTAATGACATCAGATGTGGTGACACCCAAAACCATAACGCAGCAAACCATGAGCAGTGTCTTAACAAAAGAATTCACAATATGGCAACTTTCGTTACAAAAACAAAATAGCATTGTGGTACAGTGTCAATGTGACAATAATAACAGATACCAATTATAAACATAACAAGAGGCCAGGGATGTACCTAAGAACGAAAAACCACTAACAGTCTATGTATTGTAAAAAAGAAAAATGTATTTAACTTTAGAGTATTTTTTTCTATTCTCCATGCAACATTTTATTGGAATAAGCTGGTCATCAACATCGAGTGATGCTTTTAGCCATTAAGAACTCAAGAACTCAAAAATCCAAGAAAAATCTGGTTCAGCAGTCTTTGAGTTGTTTTTCATTACATGGTTTTGTTACTATTTACTTGCTGGTGGTTGTGTAATATAGTCACTTGTCCCTGATATGTAGGATCATGGATGATTGTTGCATAAGGATGGCACAAACATGGCAAAAGGGAGTGGGGCATCCTAAAAGTCCCACAAAACTGGCCAGAACATTTACCAGCTTGTCCGGATGCAGCCTTGCCACAGGCAGCCAGCTCCCAACTCTACCAGCACAGGCTTAAAATATAGCTTTAGTAATTAAAGTTAAAAATATAACAATATCTTTTCTCGATGAATCAAAACCATTGTGCTAATGAAATAATAAAGACAGAAAAAGCAGCTGGTATGCTTAATGAGAAAAGAGTCAAAAAAAATTATTATATTGGCTCAAAAAAACTCCAGAATCATCTGGCATTCACAGCTATTGCTCATCATCATTTGTCTGTAAAGATCAGGAAAGAAATCGTTATTATAACACATCCCAGACAAAACAGGCATATATTTTATTCAAAATATGAAAGAATGTGAAAACAAAAAAAAAAACAACAAAAAACATCAGTTCTAAATCATATGCAAATCTTTTTTGTTTTTATTAGGTTTACTTAAAAGCTTTTTATAAGAAAAGAGTGAGGCTAAATTCAAATAGCATTTAAATCTACGTTTAAACCCTTTATAATGTTCATTTTGTTTGAAAAAAAGCATTAAAAGATATTGAACATATGGAGAAGTGTGAGAAAAAAAACTTGTTATAATATCTCTGAAGAAGGAAAGAAGCTATTAGAAAACTGAATTTAGATTAATCGATTGGTTAAAATCCAGCAAATAAAGGGGGCACTAAAGTTTTATGGAACAGAGAAAAATATACTAGAAGATTGAAAACAACTCTCAGACATTACGTGCTGTGAGATACTAGAATATAATCCTATAACACAGATAGCAACATTAATAAAGGTGTGGTACTGTGAATAAAATCAGCCTTGGACACACAGAAAGGTTTGGGGCAGCCACCCATATATTATACCTGGCTGCAAAGGTTTAGATTAGCACTGAAGTGCACAGGTCGAGTTCTCAAATTGAACTGATTTCTTAAGGCAAAATTGGCATCTTTATAGACCAGATCCTCGAAGTGATGTCATCTTGGATACCAGGACCGGAAGTGATGTCTTTTGGGGCACCAGAACTGGAAGTGACTTCTTTGAAGAGAAATCAGGCAGGTTTTCCCGTATCTGGTCTGCAGAGAAAACAGAGGAAGGTTTAGCACACCCTGCCACCCCCTGGCCTGGCGTGGACTTACCTTCTTTCGGTCCACTCAGCTTCCTCCTGTTCTTACGTGTGTGAGATACAACATGATCAGAATATTGAGTAAGAACATTAGGGTAGAGTTAATTTTCTTAAGTCTGAACCTCCTTGGGTTCCAGGGTTTTAATTTTCATCAAATGTGCACCCTATCCTATCAGCAGGGTGTATTGTTTTACAACCTATAAGAACCAATTGATTTTAACACTACACATTAAGATTAACAGCAACCATTAGGATTCAGCCATTTTTATCATTAGAGTATGATAATCTGTATATCTTTGTCACTGCTAATATTGAATTCTTATTTACTAATATTCTCTAAAAAGAGATAATAACTACTGTTAAGAATACTTTATTATGCCGCTCTGGTTTTGTAATACAAAAGATTGACTTTTTGGTTGAGCTGAGTTAGCTTTGCAATGGATTTCTTTATGCCTGATAACAAGTTTTATCATCAGAAAAAAAGGAATAGCAATGGGTTCAGTATTTAGCTCTACAATCTCCAATTTACATGTTGAAGATTTTGAGGAGAAATATTTTTTCTAATCATAATAGATTTTCTTATCTTATCAAATTTTGGGGTACATTTTATAAAAAAGAAGAAGAAAATCTGTTTTTACCTAGAATGTTTTATAATATTAATTTGTTACCTTATCTTAAAAAATGAAAGATAATGAACTATACTGGCAAATTCCAAACACTGTAATCCTGCAGTTTATTTAAACCAATAAAAGTGATCTTATGTATCTTTTCTTTTTTAAGTATACCAGCTGCTTTTTGGGTGTTTAAAGATTTTTCAGAAGGCATGCCAGTAAGTTGAGGTAGTGGAGTTTTACTTTGCCTTTTTGCAAGTACTGCAGCTTAATTAAAGTCAGTTGCAGGTCAATTCAGGGACACATCAAAAGTTCTTTGTTTACGGAAAAGCGGCCAGGTAGAGTGGATTGCCATAGCTCTAGTAGACTATGAAAGGAGCTGTGGAGCAAAAGGATCGCATTCATATTCTACAGTGCTACAGTGAGTCCAAATAACAGCAATACCAAAACTCTTACTCTCTTGAAAAATCAATTACCGACATAAAAGATTAGAGAAGAAGCTGTAAAGAAGAAAAGTAGAAAAATGGTTCTCAAGCCCATCACATGCAATACATGTAATATGTGGACTGTTATTTAAGATCCCATCACAGTGGACTACATATATGATAACTGCATGAAAATAGCAAGCCTCACCACAAAGACTCACCAACCTACACCAGTGCAAACCAAAAGTTTTGAATACTTCTGTCCAAATTAAGGAGAGCAGCAAGCAGTTACAGTCTACAACAGAACAAATGTGGACTCAGATAGTCAAAAGAGAAATAAGACATCACAGCATTTCATCAGAAAATCGGACTGAACTAATCATCAAGTATACCCTGCTTCAAAAATCTGAGAAAATTCTGCCTTCACTTCAATATACATTAGAGATTGTGAGTCAACCACAGTATTCTGCTTACCAGGAACAAAAATGTCCCACATAACCCAAATAGTGGACCAATCACTGGCAAGGGCAGGTGATGATCCCTTGGTTATAGTTCATATTGGAACAAATAATATTGGAAAGACAAGTGCATATTCTCTGCAGAACAAATTCAAAGAACTTGGAGACAAGCTAAAGACCAAATCAAAATCAGTAATTTCCTCCAAAATTCTTCCAGCACCAGCAAAGACTACATGAGCAGAAGTTAATATTAACACATAATGCATTGAGAAGGTATGGTGTGAACAAGAAAGTTTTACTTTTCTCAGCCAGTGGAATACCTTTACCATAAACATTTCCTTCATAGACTAGATAGCCTACATCTACAAGAAAAAGGGACAAACATTCTAGGAGCTAGGGTCTTCAGGGAAGAGTGCAGACATTTAAACTAGATTATGTGTGGGGAAAATCTGAAGAGGGCGGCATGGTGGCGCAGTGGGTAGCGCTGCTGCCTCGCAGTTGTGAGACCTAGGGACCTGGGTTCGCTTCCCGGGTCCTCCCTGCGTGGAGTTTGCATGTTCTCCCCGTGTCTGCGTGGGTTTCCTCCAGGCGCTCCGGTTTCCTAACACAGTCCAAAGACATGCAGTTTAGGTGGATTGGCGATTCTAAATTGGCCCTAGTGTGTGCTTGGTGTGTGGGTGTGTTTGTGTGTGTCCTGCGGTAGGTTGGCACCAGCAGACCCCTGTGACCCTGTGTTCAGATTCAGCGGGTTGGAAAATGGATGGATGGATGGAAAATCTGAAGAAAACACAAAAAAATAGTCAACCTGACCTAAAATAAACAACCAAAAACACAACAAATAACTTTCCTCATTTAAAGGCAAAAGCATTGAATTAGGATTCTGATACTTGATTACAGAGTTATGGCTAAATAAGAGTGATGGAGAGGTATATAATATTAGTGGCTGCACATGCTTAAGGAGAAAGAGTCAAGGTAGGAAAGGAATGGGTGTGGATCCATATGTGAAAAATAATATTCAGGCCCGTATCATCAAGATGGAAGAATCACTGTGGGTTAAGCTAGTAATGAAGAAAGGCAGAGATCTGGTTATTGTAGTTTGCTATAGGCTGCCAAATTCTGATATGTTAGATATCATATAACATATATAATCAAATAAGATATATGTGCAACAAAGAGAACATAGTGGTCATTGGTGATTTTAACTTTCCAAACATTGATAGGGAAGGCCCTGTTGGGAATACAAAAGAGAAAATTGAAATGGTGCAAATGGCAAATGACTGAATATTCACTCAGTTTATCTCAAGCCCAACATGTGGTGATGCCTGTCTAAATCTCAAATTTTCAAACATACCGATACTTTAAGCAATAGTGATCACAACATAGTAAAATTTTAGATAATCTTTGACAACACACAAATGTACAGCAAAATGAAGTCCCTGAAGCCTTGTTTATGCAGAGTTTTCCCAGCTCTTTCCACCTTGATCAGCAGAGGTACAATGTCCAGGCAGTGGAGGGGGGTGGAGACCACAGGTGTGATGTCGTTGGGGAAGGTTGTGCAGGATGCTGATGACATTTGGGATTCTGAAACTTCCTTAGTTTGCTCACAGAGGCTATCAGTGTTGGGGAGGGCTGTACTGACAAGAATGAGTCAAACCTGTTAAAGAACTCGTTCAGTTCATTAGCTCTGCTCTTTCTCCCTTCCTCTCTATATTTACAGCCTGCTTGTAGTCAGTGATAGTCGTCAGGCCATTCCACACTTCCTTCATATTGTTTTGTTTTATATGTCACTGAAATTTGTCTCTGTAGTGGGTGTTCCCCTTATGGGACTGTTCCGCTGCAGCTGGTTTATTTCATCCTTATATCCATACCTAAGGGCTCTCTTCTTCATAATTAGTAGGGTTTCAGACCTTTTGTGATCCATGTCTTATTGTTGGAAAAACAGCGCACTGTCTTTGTGGGGACTGTGTTATCCACACAAAACCTGTTGTAGTCTGTGACACAGTGGCAGATTCTGTCTATGTCCTGGTCATGTGATTCATAAAGCATATCCCAGTCAATGTTTTCAAAGGCATCCTTCAAACCCTCCTCAGTCCCCGTTGTCCATTCTTGCATGGTCCTGGTCCTAGTGGTGGCTGACAGCACTGGACAATGGTTTTATATGCAGGTATGAGCTGTACCAAATTATGGTCCAATCAGCCTAGAGGTAGCAAAGCAACAGAGTTATATGCCTCTTTAACACTGGGTCCTGTTTTCTTTTGTTGTACAGTCCACAAACTGGTAAAAATTGGTGAGGGTGGAGGAAAGTGAAACATGGTTAAAGTCCCCAGAAATTGTAATGAAAGCACTGGGAAGGTCAGTAGTGAGGATGGTAATTACAGAACATACTGTGTCTGTTGTGATTGCCACGTCTGCTGAAGGCAGGATGTAGACTGCCAGCACAATGGCATGTGAAAACTCTCTCCGCATATAATAAGGTGGCAATCCCATGGCAAGTAGCTCAATATTCGGGTCGCATACCTGTACTTTAATTGCAATGTGTTTGGGGTGGCACCATTTTTCTTTTTTTATTGATTTTATTAAAAGCAAGTAACATTCCATACAATCAAGTCAAGCTCAACAAAACAAAATTCAACCCCCACGCAAAAGAAAGAGAGGAAGGCTAACAGCCAGAGTAAAACTTTAAAAGTAGAAAAGAACAAAGAATCCTTTTCCTCAATATAAATGCTTATTCTAAAATGTTATTGACTAGATCCTCCCAGGTTTTAAAAAAAGTTTTGAACAGATCCTCTAAATGAGAATTAGATTTTTTCCAATTTCAGATAGTATATAACATCAGTTAACCACTGACCTAAAAGAGGTGGGCTAGGATTCTTCCAGTTGAGCAAGATAAGTCTACATGCTAGTAGAGGGGTAAAGGAAATTAGAGTTTGTTTGTCATTCTCTGCTTTAAGCCCATCTGGAAGTACCCCAAACACAGCTGTTAATGGATTAGGAGGGATTGTGACACCAAGGCTGTCAGAAAGACATTTAAAGATTTTGATCCAGAATAATGTTAATTTGTTACACGGTCAAAACATGTGGCCCTGTGAGGCTGGAGCTTGATTGCAATGTTGGTAGGTTGGATATTGCCCTGGATACATTTTAGACAATTTTAAACGAGAGAGATGTGCTCATAAAATATTTTAAGTTGAATCATTGAATGCTTTGCGCATATGGAGCTCGAGTGAATTCTGTGCATGGCTGCCTTCCATTCCTTTTCTGAAATGTTGAGTAAGAGATCCTTTTCCCACTGTACTCTGGGATCTTTGAAAGAAAGGGACTTTACAATGTGTTTATATGTTATAGAAATGCTGTCTGTGTCTTTAAGGCTGATCAATATTTCTTCTGGAATAGAAATTGGTGGGAAGTGAGGAAAATTGGCCAGATTACGTTTAGCAAAGTTTCAAATTTAAAAAGTAGTTGAAAAACTGTGTTGATGGGAAATTAATTTGAAGTGTAATTGTTTGTTGGATGCAAAAACATTATCAATATACAATTCTCTAAATGACTTAGTCCTGTACATTTAAAAAAAATTTGAGAGGGTGGAAAAAGGTGGTTATCATGTAACAAATAAAACTTCTCTATGTTGAAGTGCTTTCTATATTGGTTCCATATTCTGAGTGAATAAAGGACAATTGGGTTGTTAGTATATTGATGATAACTTGTATTTACTGGGCTACAAAGCAAGGAATATAAAGAACCACTACAGGATTTCATTTCTATTGTGGACCAAGCTAGTGTGTGTTCATCAATTTGTCTCAATGTCCAGGTTTTTATAGCTTGTATATTTGCTGCCCAGTAATACAATTCAAAGCTAGGTAGTGCCATGCCACCTTCTGCTTTACGTTGCTGTAGGGTCACCCTTTGGATGCATGGATGTCTTGAATTCCAAATTAATGAGGTTATGATTAAATCTAATTTCTTAAAAAATGATTTGTTGATGTATATAGGGATGCTTTGCAATTGAAAAAGAAGCTTGGGAAGGATATTCATCTTGACAGTATTGATTCTCCCTGCTAAGTAAAATGGAGCGTAGACCATCTATGCATGTTCTGTTTAAGTTTTTCCATGCAGACAGCAAAATTTTGTTGAAAAAGAGCTTTATATTTACTTCTGATGTTTACCCTTAGGTATTTAAACTGATTTGCTATGATAAATGGGAAGGTGTCCAAACTAATATTATGTGCTAATATTGGAAAAATCACACTTTTATTCAAATTAAGTCCAGATATCTTTTGAAATTCTGCTAGTACTGTTATAACTGCTGGCGTGGAATTTTGTGGTGCTGATATATACGGTACTGTATATTCTGCATAAAGTGATATTTTCGATTCTAATCCTTCTCTAAAAATCCCCTTTATCTCAGATGCATTTGGAAAGTGAACAGCCAATGGCTCAATGGCAGTTGTAAAGGGCAGTGATGATAGGGGGCATCCTGGTCTAGTACCATGTTCTAGTTTGAAGTAGTCAGAAATAATGTGGTTAATACAAACTGAAGCTTCTGGACTCGTATACAGTGGTTTGATCCATACACCTATGTTCAGGCCAAACCCAAATTTGTGCAATGTGGTGAATAGGTAGTCCAGTTCAACCATATCAAATGCTTTTCTGCATCCAAAGATAATAAGATCTCCGGGGTGTTAGACTTTATGGGTGAATATATTACATTAAACAGGTGTTGAAGATTGGAAGCTAAGTTTCTAAAGTGCTTCATTTGGGGACATGGTGTATTCTTGATCTATTTTGTAAGTTTCACTGATTAACATGGATGTCTTCTTGATTTCCAATTTATTTTTTGGCACCATTTTTTATTTGCAAAAACAGAAAATCTGCCTCCTTTTTACTTGCCACTTTTACACCTTCTTCTTTCTGCCCACACAATTTTAAATCTAGCTCAACCATGGAGTTCAATGTTTCAGCTCTAAGCCTTGTCTTTGTGAAGCACATGAGACTGCTGAGTTTGTATTCCTCTTGGCTCCTAATCAGCATTGAGAGCTCATCCATTTTATTCACCAGCGATCTTACATTTCCCATGAAAATCGAAGGTATATAAGGTCTGTATCCTCTTCTCTTATTGCGAAGTCAGGCACTTGCTCTTTTTCCCTGATGTTTATGCTGTAGCTCTGCCAGCAGCCTGCCAATTAGCGCCGCCATTCTGGGATACAAAGGGTGCAAGTCCAACAGTTGCTATTATGTGTAAGTGAGTGTGAGTCCTTCCTTACATTTTCAGTTATCTGTGTTATTAAAACAAAAGTAGCAAACAATAGCAAACAATAATGAGGATAAACATGCATGGCAACTGATGTTGCAGGCAGCTGCCCATGGCAGCGCTAGAAGTATATCATAGTTGAATAGAGATTGTGCTCGATAGGAGAAAAACACAAAGATCCCTAGGAACTGCAGATTTCATGTAGCAACAAGTCTACAAGACAATGTCGTATAATGAAAAACAATAGAAAAGTACAAATACAGATGATAATATTTTTTTTGCTCAAGATAAAGGCAAGGATAAAGTGTTTACCCTAGGGTTCTCAAATTAAAAAAAACACATGTTCTTATGTTCTAAAGGTCCTAAAAACACCACAAGAAAGAGGAACCATAAAACCCCTGGCTTGAGTGACAAGTCCAATACAGAAATCTTTATATATGAAGAAATATTTATTGATAAAGTAAAAAATAGCAAAAAGATAAAAATTGCACAACATGGTTTGCCTAAAAAGGCTCCCAACAGCAAACAAATCCTAAATGATATCCAATACTTAAGAGCGTAAGACAGAAGCAAGAAAAATCTAGAAGCCAGAATATTAATACTTACAATACAACACTCTTTCTCAATGAACCACTGAAGGACCAACTCACCAGCCTCAAGGTCAGAATTTAAAAGCTGACGGTGGTCCTTTAGCAGTGTGAGTTCCACCCACAAAACAAAAGGAATTATTGAACACTTAAACACACAGCACATAAACACCAAAAAATATACAAACATAACAGAAATTACACAGAAACATGAAAAAAACACTTTAAAAATAACTATAAAAAGAAAAATCCACATGCATACATTAGAACCTGGCTGATGGCCATTTTGCTGACACCTGCTGCAATGTGTGCCTTTACATATTCCTTGGAACATACAAACACAAATGCATTTGGCAGCACTAAGCATTTAGATAAATAGGATTTTTTCATAAGCTAAAGCTGATTTTATAACTGTTCTTCCTCTAAAATGATGTGCAGATTTAAATAGAGATGACCAGCCAGGAGAACTGAGAGTGTGCTAGATAAAGGAGAAAATGAGAAAAATCAAGAAAAACACAAAGCCCCCTTGCAACTGCAGATTATGTGTAGCAACACAATGGCGTATGAGGAAAAACAACAATGAGGTTGTGGTAAATTACAAATATAGACAATAATATTTTTCTCCTCAAGGTACAGGCCTCCCAAGAGGATAACTTGTTTACCCTAAAAAATCTCAGATTAAAAAGAAAAATAAGAAAAAGGCTTTCTCTAAAGCAAGAAAAAAATAGTTTAGAAAAAAATAAAGCTTGTTCCCAATTTATGCCAGTAACAAGGAGACCTAATGTGTAGCTCTACATCAAGGCACTACCTCCAAATTCTGCCCCCTACCATATGCATATTGCAATGGAAACTAAGTTTTGTCAACATATTTTTCCCAGTTTTGGTCATTATGTGCTTCATTTTTCTATTCTTATCTAAATGCAGAGTGGTAATCTGCTGCTGTAGTAAATTCCACATTGGGTCCAGCATGTTCAGAGATATACTTATTTGTAAAGAGCTATTATTTGAGTATTTGTGGTCTTTCTTTTATCTTGAAGGAGCCTGACCATTTCCTTCTGACCTCTCTCATTAACAAGTTGCTCTTGTGGCCTAATGGATATTTTCTCTTTATTGAACCGCTGGCTATAATTTGTAGAGTCTGTAGTGTGTGAATATCCTAGGAAAGAAGCTGTTTCTGAAATGTTAGAACCATCTCAATCACCAAAAATCATATCATGGTCTATGTCACTTAGATAAGATGTTTTGCCCTTTTTATTGCTTAGTCAAACAGTAGTGAAGCCTTTTAAACACTGCAGGCAATCTATAGAATACTGAGCTGCAGTCAAATGATTGGCTTTTTGTAGAAGAAAGCTGTTTCTGTATTCATGAACATTTGGAACGTAATAAATTAGCCACTGAGTGTATATACTTTATATTAATACCCAGCAGAGCACTGGTTCTCAATCACTGGCTGCTGCTGGTGGATCACAAGTTTCTATTGTTTATGATGGCAGTGGGTCTCGGTAGGCCATGAGTTGACGCTCCAACAGTTTTGCTCAATCCCCATCCTCTCTGACGATCGAACTCTATTCACCAAAAGGATTGCCAGTCCGGAGATTGTCCTTGATTCACTAAGGGATACCCCCAAACACTTTGTTAGGTCATGAAAACACTACCATAGAAAAAAAATGGGTCACGAAACCAAAACGTTTGAGAAACACTGCACTAGAGGCCAGCTCACCTGGGATTAAAGACACTCACAGACTTCCTGCAATCCATGTAAGTGAGTAGCCTGAGAAAATATGGCATGATCTCAGCATTTTCTTAGTCTTTTTTTCTTCACCCCGGGGACACACGTGCCTTCCAACTTTCAAAGAATTACTCAAGTTAAATGTGTTAGATTTCATTAGAATCTCAATAGATCCAGAATCTCAAGAAGTGAGGAAGAAATTAGACTTTTGATAATGCAGACATATGGAGTCTTTTCTGCAACTTTCGAATAGCAAGTGGCTGCTTTTGAAAATGGTTCCTTTGCGTCCTCTCTGCATGCCCTTCATTTATTATTGCAATGTATTATCCTGCTGAATCCAAACTATTTGTGAAAGCTCAAAAGATGCTCAAATTTGGCAGCATTAATCTTTTTATTATTCCCAACCAGTTATCAAACTAATTTAATCTTGACATGCAAAGCTATGCTTTCTCTCTAATGATAGATCATTGCTTTTTTATGTTTGTTAAAATTCTCTTATTTGCTGTTATCTTGAGAGAAAGTTCAATTTGAAATGAGATGCAGGTAATCAATTTGCAGGTATAAAGTAATGCAACATTCAAATCCAGAAGGCAGTTTGCCAGTTTAATTCACAGCTCTGCCATTGGCATTTCAACAGAAAATTACATTTATCTAAATAAGCTTCTTTATTTACCTATAAAGTATGAAAAGGTTTAACTTTTATTTTTTACTTTATTTGTTTGCCAATTATAGCTATTCTTTTTCAGTGTCAACTTGTAATACAGTCGAGCAAATGATTAAATACTGCATATAAATAATAAACAGTTGAAAAATGTTTCTGTAGGTGTTTTAAATGAAATTTTTATTTGATAATTTTAAATTAAGTTCTTTGTAAAGTGGCAATATTCAGAAACCTGGGCCAGTAAAAAGGTAGCATTTCTTGACACACTTCTGCTGATTAATTTGTTGTCTACAAGTCCTCAACGCTGGTGCGTCAGAGAGAGGATGTGTAGCTTTGTTCATAATGGCACTCAGTTTTGTTTTTAGTGTCTCCTTTGCTACAACCTCCAGAGGGTCCAGAAGGCATTCTATAACTGAGCCTTCCCTTTTATTTAGCTTGTTGATCCGGTGGGCCTCTCCTGAAATGATGTTACCAGCCCAGCACACCACAGCATAGAAAATTGCCCTGGCCATCGCAGAATTATACAAGATGTGAAGGATGTCACTTACCACATTGAAGGAACACAGTCTCCTAAGGAAGAAGAGCCCACTCTGCCCTTTCTTATACATTTTCTCTGTGTTCTCAGACCAGTCCAACCTGTGATTAATATGAATTCCCAAGTACTTGTAGGAGTGGACCACCTCTCCATCCACTCCTAAAATAATGACTGGACTTAGAGGCTCTTTGATGTGGTGAAAGTCAATAACCAGTTCCTTGGTTTTTACTGATGTTCAGATTCAAACAATTCTCTTTTCACCAAGAAACAAAATTCTCCAAATCCAAATCATACTAAAAACTTGTCAAAATTACTGAAGATAAGACTGAAGACGTTTCTTCAGCTAAAAGAAGTAATGAAAAGCAACCATCCACCCTGAAATTATAAGAGGCATTTTTACTTGAGACAAGAAAATTGTTATTCTTTCTTGCAGTGCCATCATGTAATGAAAAGCAGTTGGCAGCCAACCAATGATGATAATGGTGATGGTAATGATTTCTTTCTAGAATAAATCTAATTTGCAGTTAGCTGAATGATTAATTTAGACTTTTACACAGCACAATAAACCGATCCACCCACTACTCATGCACCTCCTTATATTCAGAGTCCTACTAGATAAGACTCTTTGTCTGCTGGACTCTGTGGAGATAAAGCTTATTCACTGGTCACTTTCCACATTTCAGCAGGTACATGCAATGACTCTGATAGCTCCCACATGATACTGACAATTCTATTCTCATTCCTGATTTTGCTCTTACTTTGGTAACTCCTAATGATCACTTCTTCATTTTTATGGCCAAGAGAAAGACACCCCCCTCAGATTACCTGATCTGAGCTTCATTAACATATATGTCTGCCATGTATTAATACAGGAGAAAGCAGGGTGAAATGACACCTTTTGGTGTAACCTCACCTTGCCTGATGAAGGGGCCTTAGCTGCCTCGAAAGCTTGCATTTGTAATCTATTTATTTAGCCAATAAAAGGTGTCATTTCACCCTACATTCTCCTGTATCAATATATGGCTAACACGGTACAACACTCTACTGCTATGTCATGTATTAAGATGAAGTTATGTGTTTTTTATGTTCAGCTATTGTTTTTGTTTATTTTGAGTTGTTATTTTTGATGTCTTATTGCTATTTTAATAGGCACACAAATTATTGTGTATTATTGTTCTGTCTCTTTAAATGTCAATAGGACTCATGTCCTTTGCAAGTGAAACCCCAGGAGGCAGGACCACCTGTTCATCTTTGTTTAGAAACTGTCTCTTGTCCTATAAAGGCTGTAGAGACAGGCAGTTCAGTGAAAAAATCTGGTCTATTTAAGTGTATTATAGCTTATGGTTGGATTTTGTTTATTTGTTTTTGTTTTTGGTATTTTTGATCAATTTGCTCTGTCTATGGATTCTAATTACTGCACTGTGTTTTGGGAGTTTCTTTGCTTTGGATTGCCTTTTAGGCAATTCCTTAATGCCTCTTTTGAGCTTGTTCTTTGTATTTTTGATGTTTATTGGCAATAAACCTTATTTTTCCAAAGATTCTTTCCTCTCCAATCTGTGCACGAACCAAGGTTTACAGATGCCATCCTCTTCCTTGGCTTTTGTGATACTTTGTGAACATTATTAGCTCTTATATTGGGTCTGCTCCAGCTGAAGTCCACAGGTTGCTGAAGTTAAGGTTACCTCTGTTGGGCAAACCAAGTGGAGTTCTGACCTGCTTCTTAGCTTCTTTTACAAACCTCACCATTTTTTTTGAGGAAATCCCAATTCTTCCACAATTCAGACCAACAAGCCACAAAGGCTACTAGTTAGACTACTAAAATGAGGCAGACAGAATAGCAAATAAATTGGTGCAAGCAGAAGTGTGGGCAAGCACTATAAATGAAGTGACCTAACAGATTATCCCTTCCCAATTTGCTCCTTGCTAACCTGTGGTTGATAGAAAATTAAAAAAAATATTTACATCTTTCTGTAAGGAGTAGGGAAAATATTTAGCAAAGCTGCTTTGCAGAAATTGTTAGTAATCTTTTCCACATTACTTATAAAATTATAATAATTAACAAAAATTATATTAACAACCATGAAAGGAAATCCGTGTAAATCTTTCCCTAATTGTAAATATCAGGGGTGGTCAGTGTCGGCCCTTGAGGGCCCCAGCAGCTGCAGATTTTTGTTCCAACCCAGTTTCTTAATGAGAAGTCAATTATTTCTGCTGAGCAACATTTTGATGCTTCATTTTAGTGGTCTCACTTGTTAAGGGTCCCCACCCTTATTTGCTTATTTCAGTAGTAAACAGCTGCATTCCATGTTTTTAATGGCTCCTTATTAGCAATAAGATGCAAATGACAAAGGAGCCAACAATTGTTCATATAACTTGTTTCCATATACACCTGTGTGGATTCATCATGAACTATTTAGTTTAATAAAATACTTAAGAGAAAAATATGACAGACTGAAAATTATTCATTTCAGGCCTCAGATGATTTAGAGGACATCCTTGAAAAAGAAAAAATCTATGATATAAGAACTTAACAATACCAACAAACAAGCCTTAAAATGAAATAAGGTCTGAGATTGGCAAAGATTGGTTCCTAATTAAGCAATTGGATTGAAACGAAAAACTGCAGCCACTGCAGCCCTCCAGGACTGACATTGCCCACCCCGCTATATATATATTTTTGGGTGTTGAAGATACAGGAATGGGAAGAAATTTAGCTTGGTTGATTAATTATTCATCTTGTTGGTAATTAATTAAATAATTTGGTAAGGCTTCTACTTTATTTTCCTTACCTTTCTCTGCAAGACGGAGTCTCTGGCCATTAGACCTATATCAAGGTAACTGAAGAATACTCATTTTAAGAAGCATAATAATACAATGTATTGATAAACTCAAGGATTATATAAGTATGATAACTGAATATATAAGGAAGGGCATCCACTGTAAAATTTTGCCAAATCAATATGCGGACAACATTACAAATTTAAATACTGGATCGGTCGAGCCCTGGGTTAACAATGACCACCACCAGTACTGTTAGCCAACAGGGTGCTGGCAGAAATTGGGCTTCTGTTGGCCAAAGAAGAAGAAGAAGAAGGAGAAGAACAGGGGGGAGACGTGTCTGGAGGCAGGAGGAAGGTAAAGAGAGTGAAACTGAGGGTAGGAACTTTGAATGTTGGCAGTATTACTGGTAAGGGGAGACAGTTAGCAGATATGATGGAGAGAAGGAAGGTTGATATATTGTGCGTGCAAGAGACTAAATGGAAGGGGACTAAGGCCAGGTGGATCGGAGGTGGATTCAAATTGTTCTATCATGGTGTGGATAGGAGGAGAAATGGAGTAGGGGTTATTCTGAAGGAACAGTATGTCAAGAGTGTTTAGGAGGTGAAAAGAGTGTCAGGCAGAGTAATGATTATGAAGCTGGAAATTGGAGGTGTGATGATGAATGTTGTTAGTGCATATGCACTGCAAGTTGGGTGTGCAATGGGTGAGAAAGAAGATTTTTGGAGTGAGTTGGAAGAAGTGAAGAACAGTGTACCCAAGGGACAGAAAGTGGTGATTGGAGCAGATTTCAATGGATATGTTGGTGAAGGGAACAGAGGAGACGAGGAGGTGATGGGTAAGTATGGTGTCAAGGAGAGGAATGAAGAAGGTCAGAGGATAGTTGATTTTGCCAAAAGGATGGACATGGCTGTGGTGAATACGTATTTTAAGAAGAGGGAGGAACATAGGGTTACGTACAAGAGTGGAGGGAGATGCACACAGGTAGATTACATCCTATGCAGAAGAGTTGATCTGAAGGAGATCGAAGACTGCAAAGTGGTGGTAGGGGAAAGTGTAGTTAAGCAGCATAGGATGGTGATATGTAGGATGACGTTGGAGATCAAGAAGAGGAAGCGAGTGAGGGCAAAGCCAAAGATGAAATGGTGGAATTTGAAAAAGGAAAAAGGCAAGGTTGAGTTTAGGGAGGTGAGAGAGGCACTGGGTGGTAGTGAAGAATTACCAGACAGTTGGGAAACTACAGTAGATGTAGTAAGGGTGACAGCAAGAAGGGTGCTTGGCGTGACATCTGGACAGAGGAAGGAGGAAAAGGAAACCTGGTGGTGGAATGAGGAAATACAGGAGAGTATATAGAGAAAGAGGATGGCAAAGAAGAAGTGGGATAGTCAGAGAGATGCAGAAATCAGACAATAGAACAAGGAGATAAGGCACAAGGTGAAGAAAGAGGTGGCGAAGGCTAAAGAAAAGGTGTATGATGAGTTGTATGAGAGGTTGGACACTAAGGAGGGAGAAAAGGACCTGTACCAATTGGCTAAACAGAGGGACCGAGCTGAGAAAGATGTGCAGCAGGTTAGGGTGATAAAGGATAAAGATAGAAACGTACTCACAAGCGAGGAGAGTGTGTTGAGCAGATGGGAAGAGTACTTTGAGAGGTTAACGAATGAAAAAAAATGAGAGAGAGGTTGGATGATGTGGAGATAGTGAATCAGGAAGTGCAATGGATTAGCAGGGAGGAAGTAAGGACAGCTATGAAGAGGATAAAGAATGCAAAAGCTCCAGATGACATACCTGTGGAAGCATGGATGTGTTTAGGAGAGATGGCAGTGGAGTTTTTAACCAGATTGTTTAAGGAAAGTGAGAGGATGCCTGAGGAGTGGAGACGAAGTGTATTGTGCCAATATTTAAGAATAAGGGGGATGTGCAGAACTGTAGTAACTACAAGGGAATAAAATTGATGAGCCACAGCATGAAGTTATGGGAAAGAGTAGTGGAAGCTAGGTTAAGAAGTGAGGTGATGACTAGTGAGCATCAGCATGGTTTCATGCCAAGAAAGAGCACCAGAGATGCGATGTTTGCTCTGAGGATGTTGATGGAGAAGTTTAGAGAAGGCCAAAAGGAGTTGCATTCCGTCTTTGTGGACCTGGAGAAAACATATGACAGGGTGCCTCGGGAGGAGTTGTGGTATTGTTTGAGGAAGTCATGACCGTGGTGAGGTCTGCGGTAGGAGTGACGGATGCATTCAAGGTGGAGGTGGGATTACATCAGAGATCGACTCTGAGCCCTTTCTTATTTGCAATGGTGATGGACAGGTTGACAGACGAGATTAGACAGGAGTCCCTGTGGACTATGATGTTTGCTGATGACATTGTGATCTGCAGTGATACTAGGGAGCAAGTTGAACAGACCCTGGACAGGTGAAGATATGCTCTAGAGAGGAGAGGAATTAAGGTCAGTAGGAACAAGACAGAATACATGTGTGTAAATGAGAGGGAGGTCAGTGGAATGGTGAGGATGCAGGGAGTAGAGTGGTGAAGGTGGATGAGTTTAAATACTTGGGATCAACAGTATAGAGTAATGGGGATTGTGGAAGAGAGGTGAAACAGAGAGTGCAGGGAAGGTCTACACTACAGAAATGAGACCAGCTATGTTACTGTATATGGGTTGGAGACGGTGGCACTGACCAGAAAGCAGGAGACAGAGCTGGAGGTAGCAGAGTTAAAGATGCTAAGATTTGCATTAGGTGTGACTTAGTTTTACGATGATATCTGATGTTGTGTGGAATTACTGCTTTGTTGTTGCTCCAGGCACAAGTGGAGCACTCTTCTTACATTGGAGTGCAGTCTTTCTCTTTGCGACATAAACCTTAGTTCGTGGTGTGCTGTGCTTTTCTTAGTTAAGCCCTTTGTTTTGTCACCTGCAACTTCACAGGGAAAATCATAACTCTTTTTGGCACAATAGTTTAGATGCTAAAGTTCCCTTCTTGAAGTAATGGCTGCTTCTCAGTCTTCTGAGCCTGTTAGTGCAGTGCTTTGATTGGCAGACTAGGTCTCTAGTTTATGGTCCACAATGAGAGGAGATTGTCTGCTTTCAGCTCCCAAAGAGAGAGTGGCTCATCTGCGTTAGTTTTTAAATGACTGAATAATCTCTCATGATTGGATTAAAGTCACTTCCACTTTCAAAATCAGTGCTTTCTCAATGGTGTGTATAATGTTATCCATCAGAATTGTCATTCACTGAATTTGAGCTCTTTGTCCTTGGTTGTCTATTTCACACCTTCTAGTCTGAGTCTGTAAAGAGAGGCTTTTGCAAAAATGTCAGTTCAACTCTGCTTTACACCTTTGTTGTCAGATGAAGCACAGGCTGGTCCTTGGTATGAACTGCCACTAAGATTGGAATGCAAATTAGGGTTCTGGAACAGCTGGATGTCTGCATCCCTTTAAATCTGCTCTCTTAACAGGCCTGGTGTGCCAGTTAAGCCTAGCAGAATGGGCAATGCCTACTTTATCCTATAAAGCGCTATGTCTCTCACCATTGTTAGTGTAAGTTTGGATTCTTCACCGTGTGTGTCACCTTTTTTAAGGTGTCGTCATGCTGATGTCACATACATGGTGGCAGCTGTTCAAAATTATAAAGAATAGTACAAAAAATAAGTTAAAATAGTTAACAATATCCAAACAAAATAAAAATATCAAAAATCAAACATTAATGCATTCCTGACTTTTAAACATTACAGTAACTAAAACCAAAGGGAACAAACAGAAATACTGTGGTCTTAAACAAGATAAAGATTTTAAACTAGAAAGAAAACCTAAGAAACAAAAGAAATTGCTTCAGAAGTCTGACAATTCTTTCATTGGTAATCAAAATGCAAATGCCAGATAACAATGTCTTGATCTTTTATGACAGGTTTAACATGACATTATGCATGTACACACATAAAAAAGGATTCATGTACAAATTCCCCACAACAACATGCAATTTTGTGAACAGCAAAACACAAAATGGCATGGGAATGATGTGATGGGTAAATAAAAACAGGAAGACATTACTTAAACCCTGTCAGATGATATCACTTTGCTCCTGTTTCCTGCATAGAGACAATTGCTGGAATCAGTCAAATCATAAAGAACAATGAAAGTGATGAATCATCAAACATAATAATGCTCCAGTAGTGTTGCAGTTGTACTGGGTGGAATACACTTCAGCCACTGAACACTGGACATGGACAAGAAGAGATGAATTACATCTTGTTAGTGACTGGTTAATGCTGTTAATGTTGTAACTGCCAGAGAAATAAGGATACTGCCATACTGCCATGGATAAATATCAAGGTCTCTTAGCTGCTGAAGACTCATGATACACGGTTTAAATCTGGAATCAAGGAGTCACTGAGAGCAGCTAGGAGCAGCTGTGAATCTGGCATTAAGAGAAAAAGGAATAGCTAGATAATAATATCAATAGCAACTCAGAACCATGGTGCATGTGGCATGTTATTTCGGCATTAATAGACTATAAGAACAATGCTCCCTGAGCAGAAGCCAAGGATCCTTCAACCTAAACACCATTGATGTAGACAGGTGACCTAACACCTTCTATGATCATTTCAAATGCAACAACAGCCAGGAAAACCACAATTCCACCACCTGGCCAAAGATCAGGTGGTAGGATCTCCAATGAGAGGGAACCTATAAAACTGTCCATCCGCTCATGTTATACACCTTTTGAATATATGCTGCAAAACAGATCAGCTGGTATACATTTTCAATGTGTCTTTGGGTCAGACTACTGTCTCGTGCCGCTTTACAACAGCCATTATTCTTCCAAAGCCAAAAAATATGTTGTTTGAATGACTACCAATATGTGGTACTCATCCCTATCGATACAAACTGCTTTGCATGATTGGTCATATCAGTTTAGGCATTTCAGACACACCACACTTGCATCAGCATGTCTACCATACAAGGGACTCAATGGAGGACCCGATTTCCACAGTCATCTGTGTAACACTAACCCATCTTGACAAAAGGAACTGTTAATTGACTTCACCCTGGAATGTAACATCATTATCCTCGTGGACATGGTAATAAAGTTTAGGGCCTTTACACTGAATACCATCCTCTGGAACAGGATCTAGGACTTCCTTACTGTCCGGTCACCTTAAACACTGGGGCTTCTTAGGATGTGTGCTCACCATATTACTGTTTTCCATGTTCATGTATGACTGTGTTTCCAAAAGAAGACCAACATGAAGTAGGAGTGATTTTACAGTATGACATTTTACAGGAAACTGACTAAACTGCTCAGTGTACAGCATTACAATAATTTCTGCTCCAAAACCAGTCATCAGTTAGTATGCTAGTGAATATGTGGTTGAACTCATCTAAGTGAAAATGGTCTGCCAATTACATAAAAAAAATATTAAAATGATAACTAATGCCTCAGCAAAGAACTGGAGCAACAGGCAGATTACACAGGAATTCTCAGGTAACACCTGAAGACAGCAGTTGAGATATTTTGCAAAAAGAATTGAGAGGCAAAATGACCAAAAACACAAAAACATGAAAAACAATCATAGACAAGTAACCGGTGGAAATTACAAAAAAATGACAAAAAAATAAAAAGAACTAAACACCAAAAATCAAACCCAGAAGAAATCACCTACCTTAAAACAGATGAAAATTCTGTACGACATTATCTACTGTGACAGATGTCCAGAGACATTGCCCCACCGGGACACTGGGAAAAAGGAAGGACTGGGAGAGGGGCAGTATTTTCCCCGGAACATAAGAATGCAGCCTTCCTGGGTTGAATGGGTGCCATGGACACGGGACGCTCAACCCTGTGGGGGGACGTGGCCACTGCTGGGGGGTGCCTGAACAGCTCCGGAACGGTGGTAGGCAGCACTTCCGCCACTACAGGAAGTGCTGCCAGTAGAGGAGCTGAATCCGTATGCAACACTTCTGCCACACCTGGAAGTGCTGCCAGATGTTAATCAAGAAGCACCTGCAGCTGCACTCCACTCAAGGCCTTTAAATTTACCTTGGAGAGATATTATTTCAGTAGCAACATTTGTATATTTTCCTCTTCAGCAGAATTACATTTATGGCCAGGAACTTATCACCACCTCAGCTGCTTGCTGCCATCTCATCTCCTTTGCATTGATTGAGATAAAAGTGTCTGCCAAACAAATATTGACAATTATTACCATATTACCTCCTATGCCTCAGGGAGACAGTAAAAGATTTTTAGCCAGGTCAAGCCCCCCTTTCAGCAAATCCAGGGGCAGAACATCAGTTGCAGTCAGGAAGTCAGAAAGAAAGTCTATAAGCCAGAATAAACCAAAAAAAAAAAAATAATTACCATTAATGCACAGTTCTAATCCAGTATTGGGTAATGTGAAGGTGAACTTGCTGACATTCATACAATCATGTTGAATATGTTACACACTGCATAACCCTGTAGAATTCTGGTAATGTTACTTTGAAAACACATAACAACACCCACAGGAAATTCAAAATACTGTAGTGTCATGATGTTAATAATTTTTAACTCTTTCAGGATGCTTTGAAATAAAAAATGAATGCCAGAATTGAAGTTTAAACCCCTAGAACAGACTTATAGAAGAACACAACCAATTCTGAAAGAAGCATCTTCAAAGAATAACCATGTGGCTATACCAGGTAATTATACAAAAAAGTGTGCTTTCTCTGAGAGTCAATAGCTGAAATACCTCAGGAATGGTAAATGTTTGCAAAGGAAGAGAATTTGATTAATGGGCACTCAGCATTTGTAACAATACTGCAAGTTTCCTCTTTCAATTGAGATTATATACAGGCCTCAGCTGCTAAAAACAAGAGAGAGCACATAAATTGAAGCAAAATACAACAGTATTGTTTCTTAAATCTATTCAGTCTGCATAAGGTGGTAACTCAGACATTAGCTAGTCAGTTAGTCTGTAAAGGCTCCTTCTTCTTCTTGTTGTTGTTCTTCTTCTCCAGGCATGTGGCAGACTGATAATCACTTCCTGTGATATATTGCTGCCACCTGCTGAACAAAAGACCTAATTCCATTCAATTATTTCATCTTCTCTTTTGTCTCAAAAAATACTTTTTCCCGGTATCATTTAAATATGTAATAAATGATCTTTGTAAAAATATATTCTCTACAATGATCTTGATAATACCCCTAAAATTAATGAAAGGCTTTCCTTGTTGGCTAACTTTATTTGTTAGTTTCAGACATTCATTCCTAAACATTCTGCAGCACGTTATAAAGTGTTGCAAAGTTTTTTGTTTTTTCCACATTGTATACAGTACATCTATATATTGTCCAATATAATATAAATATTAATTTAGTCCACAATGTCATAATCAAAATCTATCAACGATCACTTCTACTTTTCTTGACTGACTGACTGCTAAATTTAACTACAGTGGGGTGTGCTAGAATGAACGTAATTCATTATAACATCTGTTCATTCTACCATACATTGAAATATATTTATTAAGAGGTAATGTGTTCCAGACCCACAGCCTAAAGTAATGTTGCCATCTAACACAATCATTTAAACAGGAAAAATATAAATGTGGTGTGAAAATTTTGTATTCAAGTTGATAAATATTTTGTATGTCTTTAGATAGATAGATAGATAGATAGATAGATAGATAGATAGATAGATAGATAGATAGATAGATAGATAGATACTTTATTAATCCCAATGGGAAATTCACATTCTTCAGCAGCAGCATACTGATACAATAAATAATATTAAATTAAAGAATGATAATAATGCAGGTGAAAAACAGACAATAACTATGTATAATGTTAAATGTTAACGTTTACCCCCCCGGATGGAATTAAAGAGTTGCATAGTTTGGGGGAGGAACGATCTCCTCAATCTGTCAGTGGAGCAGGACAGTGACAGCAGTCTGTCGCTGAAGCTGCTCTTCTGTCTGGAGATGATACTATTAAGTGGATGCATTGGATTCTCCATAATTGATAGGAGCCTGCTGAGCGCCCTTTGCTCTGCCACAGATGTTAAACTGTCCAGCTCCATGCCAACAATAGAGCTTGCCTTCCTCACCAGTTTGTCCAGACGTGAGGCGTCTTTCATCTTAATGCTGCCTCCCCAGCACACCACTGCGTAGAAGAGGGCGCTCGCCACAACTGTTTGATAGAACATCTGCAGCATCTTATTGCAGATGTTGAAGGACGCCAGCCTTCTAAGGTAGTATAACCGGCTCTGTCCTTTCTTGCACAGCGCATCAGTACTGGCAGTCCAGTCTAATTTATCATCCAGCTGCACTCCCAGGTATTTATAGGTCTGCACCATTTGCACACAGTCACCTTTGATGATCACTGGGTCTATGAGGGGTCTGGGCCTCCTAAAATCCACCACCAGCTCTTTGGTTTTGCTGGTGTTCAGGTGTAGGTGGTTTGAGTCGCACCATTTAACAAAGTCATTGATTAGGTCCCTATACTCCTCCTCCAGCCCATTCCTGATGCAGCCCACGATAGCAGTGTCATCAGCGAACTTTTGCACATGGCAGGACTCCGAGTTGTATTGGAAGTCCGATGTATATAGGCTGAACAGGACCGGAGAAAGTACAGTCCCCTGTGGCGCTCCTGTGTTGCTGACCACAATGTCAGATGTGCAGTTCCCAAGACGCACATACTGAGGTCTGTCTTTAAGATAGTCCACGATCCATGCCACTAGGTATGAATCTAATCCCATCTCTGTTGGATTGTGTTGAAGGCGCTAGAGAAGTCTAGAAACATAATTCTTACAGCACCACTGCCTCTGTCCAAGTGAGAGAGGGATCGGTGTAGCATATAGATGATGGCATCCTCTGCTCCCACCTTCTCCTGATATGCAAACTGCAGAGGGTCAAGGGTGTGTTGAACCTGTGGCCTAAGGTGGTGAAGCAGCAGCCTCTCCATGGTCTTCATCACATGTGATGTCAAAGCAACAGGCCGAAAGTCATTCAGCTCACTAGGACGTGATACCTTTGGGACTGGGGTGATACAAGATGTTTTCCAAAGCCTTGGGACTCTCCCCTGTTCCAGGCTCAGGTTGAAGATGCGCTGTAGAGGACCCCCCAGCTCCGATGCACAGACCTTCAGCAGTCGTGGCGATACTCCATCTGGAACCGTTGCTTTGCTGGCACGAAGTCTCCTCAGCTCTCTGCTCACTTGCGCTGTTGTAATTATGGGTGGGGATGTCTTTCCTATGCTGGTATCAGCAGAAGGATGTGTGGAGGGTGCAATACTCCGAGGTGAGTGTGAGAGTGGGCTAGGGTGGTCAAACCTGTTAAAGAAGTTGTTCATTTGGTTTGCTCTCTTCTCTTTATTTGTAACTCAGACCAAGCAAATGTAATAATAGTGTTTTATTTCATTGATATGCATTCATGTCTAATCCAAGAGCCTTTAGGACTGACTCAGGAAGTGAATTTTATGGCAGGGTTGGGCGGAGTGCCTAAAACCAGTTTGGTAAGTGATTCTTTGCAGGACTCTTTCAATCATTCCCCACAGGAAAGCCAAACTACCTAGCTGGCAAGCATCAGCTCAACAAATGGTTTTTGGAGAAAGGTGTGAAAATAAACAAATAACTGGAGGATGTGTCGCACCAGAATTCTGTTGGTCTAAAGTTGGCTGTTGGGTTTTGAATCAGAAGCCATTCTGTTCCACGACGCCCTGTTGGCCATAGGATTTGAAAAGAGAATGTATAAATTTGTGTGCTTTCCCCCTCCCTCTTTCTCTCTCACACCATCATGATGAAGGAGCATCTCACACACCATGGACTGAAAAGAAGATCACACTAAGAAGTACAACTTGGGAACCCTATTGAGACAGGCATGCGGTCTGTCCCGAAGAAAGCTACAGTAGAAAATGATGACTTAACTAGGGATTTAAAGTAAGTGTAAGTTTGTTTGCCCCCTGAAACTACATATCAGCATTCATCAGGTTGTATGGTTGCCAGTGTTCACTTGTATATTGCTTATTGTTATTATTTATGAATATTATCAATAATACATTATTTAAATTGTAACTTAACTCCTGCTTGTCTTTTACTACACCTAATTGCCTGAGGTTATAGATGTAGAAGGGAAGGTGGGGAAAAGTTATAAAGCACAATACCTTATAAACGGTGGTAAGACTGTGGGATTTGAGGCATTCTGACAAAATACAAAAGGGTTTACAATATAGTAATATAGAACTCTACCAAGACAAAACACAAAATCAGAAATATACATGCCATTTGTTTTTTAATTAATCCACACCAATAGGACAGTTTCTATCTGTTTCGTGATATTACAATGTAAACTGCTTAACCTAGAAGACCCGTGCACTTTTTATTTCTTCCTTGTTTTTAAAAAATGTACTGATCGTTGATTTAACCATACCATATTCAGAATTTAGTTCTACACTTTTCCCACTTTCTTACTTGGAAATTATTTCTAAGTTAACAAGCTTTCTCATTTGATTTAAAATTATACAGCAGAATAATTTAAAATACGGTATATATATTCACTGCTAAAGGTGCAAATAAACAAATAACTGAACTAAACTGATAACTAAACTTACAAACCCTAGCAAAGGCGATGGCTGACACAATAATGAAGGTATGAAGGCCTGGCACGGCATGTGCACATACTGTACGTACTTACTGTGTCAGGTGAGAGTATTCTTCTGCATTCGCCGTGGCATCTATATTTGTTATAGAAGCCTGACTTTATTGATAAAAATTGTTCATTTTATGATCACTTGTTTAGGCATACTGTGTATCCTTGACTGTAGATTTTTATTAATACTAGCCATGTTACCTGTTGAAGACAGGTGGAGTGGTGGCTCTGAGGCTAAGGATCTGCGCTGGTATCCCGAAGGTTGCCGGTTCGAATCCCCGTCACTGCCAAAAGAGATCCTACTCTGCTGGGCCCTTGAGCAAGGCCCTTAACCTGTAATTGCTCCAGGGGCGCTGTACGATGGCTGACCCTGCACTCTGACCCCAAGGGGTATGCGAAAAACTAACAAACACTGTTGTAAGTCGCTCTGGATAAGAGCGTCTGCTAAATGATGTAAATGTAAGACAGGTAATAGAATACATTTGAAAAATATTTCATTTCTTTTGCCATATGATTTCCTCTTTGCATTGCTCCTATATCCTTCCTCTGTACTGTCGTCCGTGTTAACCTCTCTTTCCTAGTCTCAATTCTGTTCCCACAATTTGGGGTGCACCACATTAGTATTTAGCAACCCAACATCGCTCATTATTTATTCACTCTTTATTCAATGAAATACTCTGTTTTAACTCTTTTTTTGTAAAAATAAAAAAATGGTCACAATCAGAAGTTGAACTACATGCCTTTAAATTATTGAGTCATCGTCCCTACCACTCACACACCCCCAACCACACAGTCAGTAGCATTTTATTATGTGGTAGTTGCCATACTACCATACTATTTACCACTAATTTATAATTAACATTACAATAATATTTTTAATATCATGTTTTCCCAAAGGTAAGTCTAAGTCTACTTGTTCTTTATTCAATGCTTTTCATCCCATTTGGCATTCATATTAGCTTCACTAATAGTGTATTTCTGTATATTGCTGTCAATCTGTGTAGCATTCCTAAGATCAAATCTTCTCTATTAGCTAATTTCAATAACAGTAACGTCAAAGAATCAGCTAAAATAGCAGCTTTTTAAAACTTTATTCCAGTCACCCATTTAAGAGGCAAAGAAACTGCTAGCATTTCAGTTGAAAATACTTCAAAATTAATTTGACACCTGACAGCAAACTCTTTCTCAAAATGTTTGATATAAAAGGCTGTTCCTTAAATCAATCTGTGTGTATTTGAATATTATTCTTATATATACTCTCTATCTTGGTACTTAATTATCATATACTTTTGGTACATTAATGAGTTCTTATCTTTTACTTTGTGACTTCTGGCGAACTCTCTAAGATTTTATTTTTTGTTCTTTATTTCACTTTATACAATTTCTTGAATTAGGAGTCTGTTAGTTTCGGATACCCCTTGGGGTCAGAGCGCAGGGGCCAGGGATTAAGGGCCTTGCTCAAAGGCCCAGCAGAGTAGGATTTCTTTTGGTAGTTACGGGGATTTGAACCGGCAATCTTACGGATACGGGTGTAGATCCTTAGCCTCCCAGCCACCACTCCTGCCTTGTGTCCTATACTAGCTGAAATAAACTCTTGCTCTTTTGGTGACCCTGGTCTGGGATAAGCAGGTTAGAGAATGACATGACATGACTTTCTGACTAAGTTTATAATCAATTTCTGGCCTAAGTAGATACCATGGTGACCATTTTGAAATTATGTTACCACTCTTTGGATTGTTTTGGGACTGTCAAGGTTAGTCAGTTCTAACTTTAAAAACACAGGTGTAAAATGGCTACACCTAAATAACTCACTGAAATGTCTTAATAAAAAGGGTCAATACAGTACACAGTTTCACATTTTAGGCCATTTATAAAAAGGTTTGTTTTCATCTATGTTTTCCTTATTTGCAATGTTGCTTAGCACTGTTTATCACTAAGTGTACCGCAGTAGTAGTATTTCTATGCCTTGGATGTTATAAGCACTTGCATGCCCATCACAGCCTGATGTGTGATGTAAATTCCATCTTTTTGTATATACAGTAGCTTTCAGGAGAACTCAGTGTATGAATTCTACAGAAAACCTTTCCCATTTGTGGTAGTGTTACTGTGAAAAGTATAAAAACCTTAAGAACAAAGAAAAAATATTGTGTTTAAAATGAAAGGAAAAAAATCTAGTTTGAAAAATATCAGGAGCAAATCTAGTGCGGGAAAATATAAAAGAATATCTTTGGGCTTTGTACAGAATAAAAATGAACAACATTGTATATTAAAGATTTGGTTTGATATTGTGGTCATGACCTAGATGTACTTCTGTTTCTAAGCTTGAATTCTCCCTTGATTTAGATGCCTTGGTTTGAAAAGTCTTACAAGCTTTGATCTGGAAAGGATAACTGAATTTGAGTTCATCTAAAGAATAGAAAGCCAAAACTCTGTCTGCACTATGAAAAATTAACAATTTACTGAGTAAAAAAAAAGGTATCTTCAAAATTACACTGGTGCTTCTCAGAGTGTTGCTTCCCAGCTTGTGACCAATGTTTCCAGGATAGGTGCTGGTTCCCCAATATGCTGAAATGGATGCATAGCTTAAATATTGAATGGATGAACAGACTGCAACCGTCTCTGAATAAGGCAAGAAACATGAACAAGGGCTAAACACTTGGACGAGTAAGGCAAGAAACACTTTCTGATTATTTAATAGTTTACATTTACATGATATTCACTTAGCAGATCCTCTTATGTAATACGACTTACATAATCGAGTCAACATCAGTCTGTGGGTCTGTTTGGGAATAAGTGCAACAGGACAAGGGTACAAAATTTATTATCACAAGTGAAGAACTCAGAAGAAAATACAATCAAGTTACAAACCTAATATCAGTTTGGCAGAAACTTACCAAACAAAAGGGTCTTCAAACACATCTTAAACACTTTGTAGTTCAAATGGAGTTGGAGAGCACATTCCACCAGCTAGGAGCTCCACATGAATGAGATTTGATGCCACGCAGAGGTGTCATCACCAGATGCCTTTCATCAGTAGATCTGAGTGGTTGAAAAGGAGCACAGGACCTCTCAAGCATCTCCACATACATGGGTGCTGACCATTGACTACTCTGTAGGCAAGCGTCAAGGATTTGAAGTTAATGTGTGCTGCTACAGGGACATGTGCCTGCCTTGGCTAAGAGAATGTGAATTTTAGAAGTATTTAGATAAAGGTGTCTACTAAACAAAAAAAAATATTAATACCAATGATCATAATATCACTTTGAAATTTCATTTTACAATTTCATAAGCAAATGTTTTGTAGATAGCATTTTGATACAGAAACAATATGGAGCAAAACGTAGTGCAATTAAGGTTTTGTTATAGGGAGACATTTGAGTGGGACACCAAAAGGGACTGAGCCACTGGCCAGTAGTCTCAAGTTCTCTAGTGAATAAATGCCCCTCAGAGCAGTTTGACAGGAATACTACTGACGGTATTGTCACTATGCTGCCTGTTCCTATACTAAACCAGCTTGGTCCAATGTAGCGTCACTCAGAACTGGTGCCTGTCCTTAAAGTACTCACTGCAAGGCATAATCGAATGCTGAAGGAGGCAACAGAACCATTGTAGGGTACACTCACAGCCATTATTAGCCACATCTGCATGTGCGTAGAAACCAAACTATGCAGGCAAAATCATTGTGTCAACATGAGGAAAGCATGCCCACTGTGTACAGAATCAGAGAGTGAATTTTTAACCACTGGGCTTCCAAAGCAACCATTTCCAAAAAAAATCCAGATAGAAAAATTACAGTGGTCTGCTGCTCTTACTTTTGGCATCCTATGTGGGGTAGCAAAACATAGGCAGTGGAATGCAAATATATGTCCGTCTGTCTTGTGATGCTTTGCTTGTTCAGCAGGAAAAGGACAGCCTCAAGATAAATGTGTTATCACGAAATGCAATAAAGGATGAGAATTCTGTAAAAGCCCAGAAAATGATTAGAAGTAAAATATACTTTCTCAGCAAATCTGATATTTTGTAAGCGTTGTTTTTTTTCAAATCAACATTTCTACAATATTCACTTCTTTCATAGAAAAAAAACAATTGTGTTTTATATTTACAATTTTAATGAGTAGTTTAAAAAAAAAGTCGATAGGATTTTTCCATGAGGCTCGTGGGGTTTGTGCATTTAATGTGTTTCTTCTGTAGGGAACTTAATGTAACTAATAGGTACATGTATTATTAATTGCACCTTTTACTCCAGACTCATTTTGCCACCTGACTGGACTACACAATATTTTCTAATTTAAAATTGCCTGATTACATTTAATTTATGGACAGGGAAAGAAAAATCTGACCTAATGGCTGTATGAGGCTCCTGGGATTCTTGAAATGTAGCTGAATTTCAATCTCCATGAGCATTGAGCTGAAGGTGTAATAAATTAAAAATGTTTTCCATAATATCTCAAGTAGTGGAAATATAAACTCACCAAAATATACTTTTTTTTTTTTTACTACAGTATGTAACATAAGATGAAACAATATTTCTTAGCACAATTCAGGTTCATGGGGGCTGCAGCCTATTCTCACTGTGAAGAGAGGACACAACACTGGAGGGGGTGCCATTCAATTAAAGAGCCCTTTCACACACCCACAGACACACACTTAGCCCTTCTGAAATCACCAATTAGCATAACATGCACATGTCATGACCTTCCCAATCTTTTCAAACAATGGATTGGGATAGAAGTGAAAGTCAGAGTTTCTACATTGGCCCTAGTATGTGCTTGGTGTGTGGGTGTGTTTGTGTGTGTCCTGCGGTGGGTTGGCACCCTGCCCGGGATTGGTTCCTGCCTTGTGCCCTGTGTTGGCTGGGATTGGCTCCAGCAGACCCCCATGACACTGTGTTCGGATTCAGCGGGTTGGAAAATGGATGGATGGATGGATGAAAGTCAGAGTGCCAAAGATTTTTAACGTTAAAGTGAATGAAAATAGTCAGAAGCACAAAGGATTGATTACCAAGTTTACAGAACAACACCAAAGATATAGACTAGTTTTTTAAATTATTTTTCCCAAGAACAGATGTCTTTTGAAAGGTTCGTCCTTTAAATGAAGCTTGCATGCCAACAAACAAGTAGTTCACTCTTAAATAATATGACCACCATGTCATCACATGCTACATATCTAGCATCACACAACATCATACCTACTGCCTTAATAGCTACTAACTAGTATGGCACCATCCCACTGATGGCACTCCCTTATGGATACATGCAGGGCAGGCTGGGAATTGTATCCCATGGAACTGCCCTGTTGGGGATCTTGCATGCCACCAGGGGGAGCTGCAGGGGATCTTTGACCTTGAAGTTCTTCCAGTGTGCAATGCTGTGGCACTGGAAGTACTCCGGGGTCTGACATAAAAGAAGCAGAGTTTCCTACATCAGTAGTCAGAGTCGGGAGGAGAGTGGATGACACTACATGGGAGTTTGGAAGGAGGCAAGAAAACATATTGTATTATACTCTTTTAGGAAAGGATTTGGAGGTCTGTGAAGTGTCACAGGAGGCTGGGGGTCAGACCCAACTGGGACGCCTGGAAGGACCGGGAGGTGGCCTATACGTCCCCCGGGCCACAAGGGGGCAATCTCCCTGGATGTTGAGGGGACCATGGGGAAAGAGCAAGGAGGCTCAAGCCCACTGAGGCCCGTGGCCACCGCCAGGGGGCGCCCCGAGCATCGTGGAGCCCGGGAGAGCAACATTTCCGGCACACTTGGGAAGGTGGAGGAAGGACCTTCTAGGAACGCTGCCGCAAGAATGTCATAGAGCACCTGGAGCACATCCGGGTGGAAATAAAAGGGGTCGCCTTCCTACAATCAGGGAGCTAGAGTTGGGAGCGGGAGCAGGACAAAGCTCCTGTGAGGAGTGGAAAAGCGGCCCACGGACACTGGAAAAGAGGCCTGTGGAGGGTGATTGGTGTGGGAGCACTATGTGTCGGACGGACTTTATTTACAAAATAAACGTGTGTTTGGTAAAGTGTTTGTGTCTGTCTGTCTGTGCCAGGCTGGCTTTCACAGAAGGTATTCTAAAATAAAAACCATTTCTGTTTGAACCTAGGACAGTGCTTTGTATTTGTGTCTTAGGGGCTCACTGGTTCCCCCTGCTGGTCACTATCTCAAAATACTGCACACGTTCTTAAATTATGTATTTATCATATGATCAGAGGGGAATACCCCCCTCAACTTCCCCCAACATATCTAAATGAATCCAACCAATCAAATGATTCAAAAGTGTTGAATCACTTAAACAGGTAGTTCAAAGGAACTGAGTCAGTAGAGTAAATCAAAATGTCCATCACTACTAAAATGGAAGTGGTTGCCTGCTTGAGTTATGCAGCATCATGAGTGTGGTGGTGTGCACTCCCATTGCCAGGGATTGACTAGAGGTCCACTGGGATTGGTGGGAGAAATTGGTGGTTGATGGTTGTGCAGTGCTGGGAGCTGAAGAGACCTCAGATTTACCTTTGAAGGGGAGGTTTAATGTGAAACGGGCAAAGTGAGCAAGAGCTCTGAAGCAGCCCTATGACTTACATGTTAGGCAGTGGAAGTTTGTAATACAGGGCACGGGGGCACTGGGACACCCCCCCCCCCCCCCAGATATTTTAAAAATGAGTGAAATTAATCAGGTAATATGAAACAATCATTAAATAAATTTGTTTATTTGCACAAGAGGTTAGTGCATGTCAAGATGCATTAAAATTGGTTCTGAAAAAATCTGTTTGACTACCTATATTTTTGGAGTGAAGGACGCTGGCCAAATGAGAGTTTGTGTAAGTTCTTGATCTTTTGGCAAGCAGGTGCCCTGAGACTGCCCTTTAATTGGTTGCTTTCAGATTTCCCAAATTTATTGGCAGGAAATTAGTAATGATTTAGATTTTTTTAGTCTAATGTGATTGGATAATCGTCGATGCACTATGTAATGTTGACGTCAATGGTTCACAGTTCACACTCGCCTTTAACGTTATGTAATGACAGAAGAGTAAGTGCGCTTTAAGAAGATTGTGGAACTTCAGCAATTAAAGGAAATTTGGTAGTTTATTAAGTGAAATACTGTTTCATAAATCGTTCACTTGAAGAAAAATAGAAGATAAAGGATCTTGGAATGGACCAACCTGACTTAAGAATTCAGCAGCAGGCAAGTGATCGAGGATGAGCGTGCACACACAACTTTTTCCATCTCTTGTTATGACAAACGGTAAGCTAACTATGAATAAAGAAAGGGCGGGTCTTTGTGTGTGTATTATTTGCAAGGAGATCGGTTCCTGAGACTTTTAAATTCCTGTGTTTTTAATGCTGCTATTACTGTTGTTTTTTATGTAAGTGATTTCTTCTCCAAACCATGCATTAAAAAGGTTGAGAACACTGTGGTGCATAAACCTGTGATGTAACAACAATTGCCTCAATAACAAAGGGCCTTCTTTTACTAGGCATTCTACGCCTCCTGTAAATACAGTATAAGCATTCAAAATATTTACTACAAGTAATCACAGAAGCAGTTTAATGCTGTGTTAAGTAATGTTATTTATCTGGTAAAATAGGAACTAAATATCAAAAAATTTAAACTAGTAAAAATACAGTATTTGTATACATCCCAACAATAGACTTTGGATATTGTGATTCAGGTGGTTTCTTAGTCTTGCAAGTATTTCAAAATCAGTCTTTGATGCTCTTGTTCCATGCTGCATTGTGCACCTGCCTTTTTTTCTTTTCATATTGTGAACAAAAAAGAGATCTACTCTTGCATCTGAAAATGTGAACAAACTTGTGTGCCCTAGCAACAAGTTGAATGTTAAGAAGTAAAAATAATGATGACAGTCGCCTTAACACTAGAATTACCAAAGCCAACGAAAAAACTTGTAAACCCGGCCCACCTTAAATCCTTTCGCACCTCTCCATCAGAGTCTTTTGTGTTGTAAATGTGTCAATAAGCACAAGCAGCCTACTATCCCATCCTCCCACCACCGCAGAAACGGCAAAAAGCCCTCCCAGCTCAAGCTTGTTTATCTGGGAGTATGGAACTGGGAGCAGTATCGTGTAAATAATATATTATTATTTGGAACACATGCATTTCATGTGTGTTCCATGTCTATAAAGATCTATGTAAGTGCAGCATGACAGAAATGTTGAACACATACCTAAAAGACAAACTTTTTTCGTGTTTTACTACTAATGATGAAATTTTGACATGAACTGTATAATGTGGGAAGACAGAAGTCCAAATATCAAATAAGCACTTTCACAAAAGGTACAAATATAACAGAACAAGTGCACTTTTATTCAAGACGATAGCCGAAGAAAAAGAAATCGGGTTAGTGTTCTTCATTGTTATGACTGCTTTGGTAGAACAGTGATAAGAACTGCTGACTCATAATCAAGAGGTTGCAGGTTTGAGCCTTGCTGTGTCACAAAATAAACATTTTGAGTAGTGAGCTGCTCTTATTGTTACTAATATACAATAAAAACATACATATGATTTGAGTCTGTAACAGCCGGTGTAAATGTGTGGTGCTTGTAAAGGTTAGCGTTTTTTTTATTCAGTTTTATTCTCTCAGTTGCGCTCGTTCACGCTTGCCCTGATCTGGCACTGCTGTTTTCAAATAAAGACGTGCTATAACAGAGGTGAACTCAGATGAGGATGAGGGTTCTACATCGGAGAAAGAGAACAAAAGCCCTCCCTGCAAGAAACGTCCTCTCACATATAAGAACAATGCAGCATCACCAGGCGTAAAGGCAAAAGATGGCACTGTTTGGATGCAGCAAGAGGTCTGGTTTCATCCTGCCAGTCAGTCTGCCCCACACCTGTCCTTCAAAGAAAAAGCACGGCTTACAGAGCTCACCAAGGTATCGTGCAAAGTCCAGTTTGTGATTATGTTTTGTAATGGTCTTTATATAAAAACATTTATATGTTACTTATATAAAAGCCAGATCGAATGTTATTTACCTTGATTTATTTACATATCTTTCTACAGTGTAAAGTCACAAGTAGACTGCAGAGTTTCCTCTGTTTAATCAACACAGGCATGCTGACAAACTACATGTGTACTGAAGTGACTTAATGCTGCATTGCAACATTATGCCCTAGTAAACAAAGCATTACCCAGAACAAAACAAACACAACACTCGAATTGGTCCAGCAACAAAAACCTTTTTTTTTTCATAATTAATAGTTCTTAAAGTGTGAAGGAAGAAAAACAACTTTAAATAATGTGGTAGATGGATGGAAGGGGAGGATGAGCAATCGCTCCTTAAATGGTTTTCCAAATATTATCAGTTCGACCTACCAGTAGATGTTCAGTCCTCTCCCATATCTACGAATGAAATCAGTTTGTGTTCACCTGGTGATCCTGACTTGTTCCGCACACTTTTTTCTGGGTCGTCAATCTCATCACTTCCTCCTTTCTTCCTAGCTGCTCTCCTTTTTAAACAGTGATTTCTTTGTAAGATTCCACCCCTTTCTTGGATTGCTAATTTTAATTGTTCCATTCCTATCCCCATCTATTGTAACACATTCTTTTAAATTACAAACCTACATTGTGTACTTACACAAATAAATTAAAGATGATGTTAAAGTTAAAGGAAAGACAGAATAAGAGAGACTCTTGTGAATGGTGAATGTTACAGACTCGCAGAGGTACATTTTGATTGCTGACTCTAAATGGATTGTTCTAAGTAGAGTGCTGGTGTGTGGCTAGTCTGGCACTCTATCCTGGGTTGGTTCCTGTCTTGTACCACACTTACCAGCAGAGACTGTCTGGCCCCCATCATCCTGAATTGGATTAATTGGGTTTAGAAAATAAGAGGATGCATCTTGGAAAAAAAAAAGTTTCACCAATTCTTCTTTGATTCTTGATATTTTTTGTATTATATTGTGTACAAAGTTGATTTAGCATCATTATCTTAATCATAAATCTGCATTTATTCAAAGGAACTGAACATTTTGTTTGCAACCTTTTTCAGTTGAAGGTTTAAAAGTGCACTTGATTCAAAGCACATTTTCCATAAAATATTTGTAGGTCCTCAGGAATGTTAAATGTATCCAATTAATCAAATAATTAATGCAATTAATTTGAATGAAAGCCGTAATGAGCACCAAAAGACCTTGCAACCTACCCTGGCGAAAGATCTTTTTAAATCATTGCCAGAGGTACTTAAACACGTAGCTTCAGCGATTATTGAATATTTGTTATTGTTCTGGTACATTGTGACACATGTAATTATCGGTGACCTTAGTGCTCAGTAATTACATTTTAGTGAATACAAGAGCTGGAGGAGATCCAATATGTGAGAGGGCCCTTATCAGCTGGCTGCATGGGCTGATTTCAAATGATTTTATATTATCTTACATCTTTTTGGAAGGAAAAAAGTCACTCTAGTCATTGCTCAAATAATGAACTTTCAAATTATTACACTTACTGTGATGCTCCTTACCCACCACATACCTTGCAGGAGTCTGACTATGGGACATCTTGTAGTTTATACTGAGGATAAACAAGGGTGGGTAAGAGAGACACAGACAAGATGGTAAAAGTTAAAAGATATCAAAAATAGCAACAATATCAAAAGTTGAAGTTAAGTGAAAAGGTCCATCATATAGTTCCCAAGCATAGGAGTTAAAATGATGAAATTCAAACCAGACAAAAAGAACACAACAATGACTCCAGTCCTTTTCCTTCTCCTTTTTCAGGATTCTCAAAGAGTTTTTCCAAAGCAAAAACAGATAAATAAATCTAATCAAACTAATGTCCAACTTACAATATTATCCTCACCCTCACCACTAGGGAAAATAAAGAGTTACATACACCCCTCCTAACACTTTCTCAGGCTGCTCAGGAGAACTTTGAGTCACATTCCACTAATGATGGACTTTGAAGCAGACAATTAAAGACAACCTCTAGCATCCATTTAAGTATTTTATGTGCCCAAGGGATCTTGTTCCCCTATCCTGACAGATACCTAACCCAGCCTCTTCTAATTACTTTGCGTGCCATCACGCAGGTTGCTCTATATGCTGTAATCCAGAAGAAACCTTTAAATTCATGACCCACAACTTCTCTCTAGTAAGTACAGTAATCTCTTGTTTCTCTTGGCCCCTCAAACGCACACTCAAACGGCTTTACTAGCACCAGGATGCCTCCTCTTGTCCATAGCTTTGGATCCTATTTAAGGGAGGGCCTCCCATAGTTCCTCGCGGTTCATTGAATGTGATAGGGAGTGGGGAATTTTTGTGAGTATTTGTGCTTTTGTTATTGCTTTTTATTTTCTGGCTTTTTGAACCCTTGATCTGTTTTAGACCTCACATGTGGATTTCCTCTGGTGACTGTGTTAACATTTTTGAATCTCTGCTCTGTTTTGACCACTGCCTTTGGATTCTGTATTGGGACTTTGCTTGCTGTGTTTGCCTTGCCTCATCAGGTATCTCCTTTATGCTCTTTAGAACTTTGTGCTTGCACAGCCAGTTTTGTAGAAATAAGCCTTTATTTTATAAAGATTTGGGATCTTTGACTGTGTTTTCATTCCCATTAGTGCACAACGTTTTGAAAGTATTTTGTATGTGGCTTTTGGGACACCCCAGATCAGGACATCTAATAAAATATTGCTCTGCTAACACTAACATCCACACAATAAATTTATAAAAAAACAAGATCCCTAGTATCTGGTGTGGCGTAGAGAGTACCCTCTGCTCAATACACAAGGTATAAGAGAGGTTCAAGCGTCTGATATGGGAGAAATGGCAAACATCAAAACATTCACGTCCCGCATTGGTAGATCTTTATATATAATGCGCTACCATGGCTGTTTATTTATTTGTCGAGGATAAATCACTTGTAGCTCGCAAACCATTTGACTTATTGACTTGAAATTTGGTACACATATACTGTACTACGTGATGTCTACTATTCGCTTTCACTGTGATGATTGACCTGCAAAAGGTTATTCCTCTTTTTATTTTTATTTTATTTTATTGTAGAATCATCTCTTGGCAGTGGGTAGCAGGGCGGCTGTGCAGCGCATGCGTATGGGCGCCGTTCTCATCCCTACCACTTTCGCCGTCACTTCCCCTACCTCTTCATATCCTAAATCATTCTTAAGTCTTCAATCTACCTCAAGTGCTAGCTTAAGTGAAAAATTAAGGAAAACGTGCTAAGTAATTACGACATAAACACTGACTTAATCAGTTTTAACGTGAAAAGATGCTGACGAAAGAAGAGAAGAAGTGGGCTGCTAGGGTGGAGGAAAGACGAGCTGCTCAGGAAGCAGCAAGCGCATCAACCTCTGAGCACACGAATGGTAAACATACAGAAAAAGAGGATGAAATCTAGGAATGGTCAAGTCAAGTATATTCACTGCATGTTATTGTGCAGTGCTCTGTTACTGGTATTTAAATAATACAGCCATAGTCTGTAAACACTGTCAAGCCACGTCTTTGTTGTGAATGAGTAGTGTTTCCTTATTTATCATTGAGAGTTTTTGTGTATTTTATGTTTTGTTGTTGTTTTTGTTAATTCTGGGTTACTTTTTTTGGTTTTGTTTATAATTATGCAATTGTTTACTATCCCTGTAAATGTTCTGATGTGCTTTATGAGTGAAGCCCCAGGACGTGGGGACACCCTGACATCTCCACTCTTGAGCCCTCCCTCTGGCTGTGTTTGTCTGCTGAGCTGCTCTGCTAACACTAACATCCTCACAATAAATTTATAAACAGCAGGATCTCAGTTTGATGCAACAGACATATAATAGTATGATCAAAAGCTTAATTCAGAACTTATGTTAAATTTGAACAGCATGGCCAAGACTACCAAGAAGCAAACTAAAAACAGACAGTACTGTCATTTATTTGTTTCCACTTTAAGCACTGTGTGGAATCATATATATTCATTTGTCGTTCATTTGTTTAATTTGTTTTATGGTCCATGCCCTAAACCCTCACTGTTGATGATGGGTTAAAGCAGGCATGAAATAAATAAAGATGGGCTTTATGCATTGGCATACTTGCTACGCAAGTGTCCCGGTTTGGGACTTTGAAAATCTGGTCACCCTATAGTTTATCATCACAGTGCCACATTCACCTGATAGCCACAACAGTCACTCACTTTAATAACGTTTGCCTTTCGCTTCATTTTTCCCCCATATTTGTCATAACTGTAATTGCTTTGCACATCCCATTGCATGTAAATTACCAGCCAGACATGATCAAGCAATTAAAAAGGTTTTCTATCTTTTTATATATCTATTTTTTATTGAGACTATGTTAATTGCCAACTGCAAATTGTCACTGTGTGTGAATATGGTGTGCGTGTGTGTGTGAATATGGTGTGTGTGTGTGTGAAAGTGTTCCTTGTGCCTGAATAGAGTCCTATCTAGACTTGTTTTCTGACTTTTGCCCAATCCTGGTCATGTAATCCCTGAAACAGATCGAGAGAGGGTTGTAGAACCTACCTAATAAACTTACTCCATTGAAGGCTGCCATCTCTGCACAACATTTGAATGCATCTGAATCTTACACTATGTGAACATTTTCTAACTTATTTACTTTTGCTGAATCATCTTTAAATTACCTTTAGAACATGAACAAATACTACTGTTGGTGATGTCCTGTACTAACCCCTTCACACAGGACCAATGCTATTAGAACACACAGCACCTGAGGCTTTTATTTTGTTTCATTCTTGCATTTCTTCATCTTTGTGATTTTCATGCTCATTTCTTTTTTTGAATAAAACATCTCTTTTGTTTTGGACTTCCACATTACACCATCTCTGAGTGTTTTTTCCATTCTCTTTTAATTAAGGACCCCACAAACACTTATACACTTACCTCTTTATCTTTTCCATCAATTATAACCTCTATTGATACTCCCCAGGACATGGTGCCTATGTGTTTGAAATTCATATTCAAGTTTATCATTATAATGGTGGACTACACCTCTTCAATGGACTTTTACTTGTGGACAGGAGGTCTGCGTGTTCCACCAATATTTTTAAATATACAGTATATACTATTTATACTATATATACATACACATTTTTATAGGGTTCCAAAAATGACAAATATGACACAAAATAAAAATGTTAGTCATTATCTGAATTCAGTATATAAGTGTGAGTATATACAGTATACTCTAAAGCCACTCTCTGATGTCACTTTATATATTTAGAAATTTACTCCATATATACTGTATCATATTGGACTCCGTTTATAGCTCAATATCTTATATTTACAGATTTGCAACCAAATGTCATTCTGTAATTATATTTAAAGTCACAAGTTTTCAGAATTTCCACTGTGTTTGACAGGAGAAGAGACAAATGATTCTTTTGGGCCCTTTTGTTATACTACTTGCCCGCTGTATTGCTGTCACATCAGACCTCAATCACTCAAATTCAAGCTTTTAACCTGATTTGGGGCAGCGACGTGCCAATCCACCTGCAACAGCAGGACACAAGGACATCCGGTTAAAAATGCAGTAAACTGCCTCTGTATCCTGCTAGAGGAGCCACATCAAATCAAAGAGCCTCTCAAATGACATTAAAACCATTAGGCGGATTGCATGAAGAGCTGACAGACCCTAATGGGATTTCAGAAATTCACTGTGAACTGTATACTTGCCGACTCTCTGACAGATAGTAAGTTTAGGAGATGTGTTTTTCTGAGCAAACTGTCAAGAATAACCACAATGACCGGACTGAGGGGGAAGCTCAAGTAGGAAGGAAGAGTGTCTTTGATTTTTTGTCTATTTATAACAGTGTTGAGTCTTGTATCTGTCAGCCATTTAATAAGAAAAAAAAAAAGCCATTGTGACAGATGCATTGTCTCCTACACCGCTAATGCATCTTATGTATTGGGTGGGGGGGAGATAGAGGTAGAGTTTATGAGTGCTCTAAAGAGAAACAGGCAAAAGTGTTTATAATGTATCTGCACTAGGGCTGTCAAGACTGACACATCACAGTCAGGTTTAAGAAGATGGCTTAAATGTGAGAGATCAGTCCAGCTTCCTTGGTGTGTGCATTGTCACGAGACGACACTCCAAGAAAGAGGGAGTGGTTGAGGGAAGAACAGTCGGTGAGTCAAAAGCAGTTTGAGGTGCCAACACGGTCCTCCCAATTTAGTACCAGTTCTTTTATAAACAAAATAAATGCACAATGGCATGCAAACAGCAGATTTGCTGCCATGTTGTGAAGTGGCCCCAATTGTCAGGCTTCTGCCAGCAATGTGAAGTCAGAGGAAGGATGTTCTGTCTTCAGATCGTCTCCCAGGTCAAAGACGTCTCCATTTGGATTTTCGTCCCTTTTAAAGCCCAGAGACTGGAAGGGACTAGGTTAATTACACTCACCGGGCATTTTCTCTCGACTCTGGAGGAAGAACATGACAAGGCCCCATCTCAGACTGAGGTGGTATTACATATCTGGAATGAGCTTGGATGGTGATCCTCAGACGCGCATGTGTGACAAGGGAAAACATGGGGTTCAGAGAAAAGAAAACCCATGTGCAGAACATAAGAAAAATACCACAGGAGATACTTAGTATTAAATTAAGAAAACCAACAGGATGATGAACTTCTGTTAATGTAAGGTAATGCAAGGAATTGCATGTGGGACAAGAGAAGAGCTGGGAAGAGTGCCAATATAGGGAGTTCAAGGAAGGGAGCGATAGAATCCTAACATCTGCTACAGTGGTGCCCCCAACAAAACAGCTTTGCCAACCTCAGGTCAAAAAAGGGAGATTCTCTGTATCCAAAATAAAACAAAGGGAAAACACTGTCACAGAGTAAACACAAAAATATACAATGTCACATTAATATAAGAAGATTCTGCATCACTATACCAGAATACAGTAAGGGCTGCAACCCTTTTATCAGCAATCAGACTAAGTAGTATCTGGTGTGGGGTAGAGAGTACCCTCTGTTCAATACACAAGGTATAAGAGAGGTTCAAGTGTCTGATATGGGAGAAATGGCAAACATCAAAACATTTACATCCCGCATTGTAGATATTTAAATAACACTGTCAAGCCAAATCTTTGTAACAATGTTGTGAATGAGTAGCATTTTCTTATTTATCATTGTGAGTTTTTGTGTACTTTATGTTTTGTTGTTGTTTTTGTTAATTCTGGGTTATTATGTTTCATGTCCTTATGTTACTTCAGTTGGTTTTGTTTGTAACTCTGCAATTGTTTACTATCCCTGTAAATGTTCTGATATGCTTTATGGTTGAATCCCCAGGAGGTGGGGCCACCCTGACATCTCCACTCTTGAGTCCTTCCTCTGGCTGTGTTAGTCTGCTGGGCTGGCTCAGGAACAGGAAATCATTCATTTATTGCAAAGTTTGTAGGAATTGTATTCTATTTTGATTTACTGTTTTTTTCCAATTCTTTTTCAACTCTGCTCTTAGATCATTTTTCTGGTTTATGTTCTGGGACTTATTTGGCGTGGATTGCCTTTCTAGCCCAATCCTTTCAACATTTTTTTCTTTTTGAACATTTTTTGTATTTTTGCATTTTTGGTAAATAAACATTTTAAATCCCATTTGGGTCTGAGAAGTCTGAGGCAGGCCACTGAATTAAGCCCAAATGGGATGAGACCTATTTCACGCAGTCAAAAGGGGCTTGGCCTGGCCAGTGAAGCCTTTTGGAGGTCTCCCACGCCTTTTTCTATGTGAAGGAACAATATCATAACCTTTTTTCCTGCCATGCCATTTTGTTTTCTTATGGGTGTCACTATGTTTTGGATGGTTGCTATGCTGTTGCTAGGAAAGGTTAACCAGAAGTGTATGGCGCACATTTCCAGGTTAAGATTATAAAGGATGCATCATGCAATTGCTGGTTGTTCTTGGTTGTTATCAACTCAAAAGACCTTGACTTTCATCCTTCGTTGTTTTGAATTATGGTTATGAATATTTTTGCCCTGATTTTCAACTAGAATTTATGATTTTGGTTCTTGTCTTGTGTTCATTTTTATTTTTTGTTTACCAAACTTTCCTGACTGTGATTCTTGAAGCAAGTCCTGCACACTGTTTGCTTAACTAGAAGTCTTATTAGTTCTGACACTCTGCCTGATATTTTTTACTTAGCATCACCTACTGATTCCAGTTCTTTTTAAAGTTGCTGCAACCTGGTTTAGTCAGAACAACCATTCACCCAAGTACTACCTGCAGGCTTCAGCCTACACAAGCCAAGACTGGCTTAGAAATTTCTAAATGACTCAGAAATAGACAAAATCACCTTATGCTGTGTTAATATGCCATCGAATATACGGCAAATACGAGTTTACGAGTCAAAAATCCATGTGAACACACTAGGATCTATTAGTGGGATAATTCAGAGAAAACAAACCTACCCCAAATTGACCAAGTTGTGATGTAATTGCATAAAGTAAAGCATATAACCTGGTCAGCATATAAACTGCATTTGGAGCAAAGTGATGCAGATTAAATTTTTTACTTTTTAATTATATTTTTTATATATTTAGATATATATGTCTGCGGTGGGTTGGCACCCTGCCCGGGATTGGTTCCTGCCTTGTGCCCTGTGTTGGTTGCGATTGGCTCCAGCAGACCCCCATGACCCTGTGTTTGGATTCAGCGGGTTGGAAAATGGATGGATGGATGGATAGATATATATGTATATTGATATGTTTAATATATAATTAGGTATTTAATTATACTTTTAATTTTGTACTTTCTTTATTTCAATGAAAAATGCTATTTATTTTTAATTGTTATTTGTTTTCCAGGCAAAGTAACAAATCAACAATGACCTTGTGTTTCTCTAAATACAGTAGTCTGACTGGTAATCCATGTGAATGAACTCAAGTCAGAGTTCTGAATAATCAGAAAGCACATGACTGCAGCACTACAAGGGTGAGAGTGACCTTAAACCTCTGGCTTGTTAAGCCAACTCAAAACACAGTATATTTATATATTGAAAATTTGTTGGAAAAATACAGAATAGAAGGGGGTGAATAAAAGAAAATTGAAAAGTAACAAATCCCAATACAAAATCCAATAGCAACCTCAAGAACACAAGGAATAAAAATCCAATAACACAGAAAATATTTAGAATAAGCAAAACTGACAATAACCTCCAACAAAACTAATAATTGATCATTTGAGGAAAGCTGTCTCATCTCTCAGAACTTAAAAATGCAGTGCAGTTCTTCAGGTGTGATGTCATGGTGGCCCTCCTCTTGGGGCTCCTCCCACACAACACAAGGAACATATAAACTTTAACACACTGAAAGTAAATACTAAATACTACAGAAAATACATGTAAGGCAGATAGTAAACCCAGGCTTAAACATAACAGATTTAAACAGGTTTGGAAGATCAATGAATAGGTTGGCATTTTTAATGTAACTCCCATTAACAGGTGCACTGGAGGGTACAATTGTGGATTTTAAAACTAATATCAAATCTTTACAAAATGGGAAGAAAATAGAATGTCAAGATAGAACTACAACAACAAATGCCACATCCCCAGCAGAAGATGCTTGCTCCCAGGGAGTACAATTTTTCTGGAAATAAACTTATAGTTGCTCCCTGTTGTGTTTCAGACTGGGATCCTCCCATGGCTGGGATTCAAATCTTTGTTTTATACCCTGTTTGTTAATTTTTTAATTATTTATTTATGTTAATGTTTCTTTTCCTCATTATCTGCATTGTGTACTATGTTTTGGGCATGTTCCATTCATTTTGTGGCTGGTCCCCCAAGAGGAAGATCCACCTAACAATCAATGCCAGGAACTGCCTTATAAATCTGGAGGGTCCTCCATAGTTCCTGGAGGTTCATTGTGAATGTGCTCTGGAGTCGGTGAGCTGTCATGTTTCTCTGTGCTTTGTATCTTTTTGATTCTGGATTGTTTGACCTTCTGCTCTGTTTTTTGACTATTCTCTGGATTTTATTTTGGGACTGGGTTTGCTTTGGATTGCCTTATAGTTTAGGCAATGCCTCTTTGCTTTTGAGCTCCATGGTGCTTTATTCTTGTTACAGAACGGTTTCGGATAATGAATAATTTATACATAAAGATCCTGTATTTGTGCTATTACTAGTTGGGTTTTAATGATTTTCTCCCTGTAGTGGGCATTTTTGGAAGTGCTTTTTGGTACTTTGTGCTTTGGGACTCCAAGTTCATGACGCTCCATATTCCAAGAACGTGTGGTCAGGGGAGGCAGGTGAGTAAAAAAAACTAATAATGATAACATAAATGTGTCCACTGGTCTGTGCTATAAATTTGTTTTCTGTATGATTCCACTAACTTTGATCATTTTAATAGTCAAAATCGCTGAACTGGTGCATTTCCTGTTCAAAAACAGATGAGAAATGTGAGGTGTGGCAGCAACGAGCCTCACCTCATCTCATCTTGGACTGTGCTCTCCCTCACACATGGGGTTGATGCAGGCAGTTGGCGCATGCCCGTTGCTGTCTCTCAGTATGTGACCAATATAATGTTTGCAGACACGTTTATTATACACCCTGACTTTCCACAGTCTGGCTAACATCTTTAATGAATGTCTGTGACATATTTAGTTTTGCTGAGCGGACATAAAACCGCAGCGAGCAGATACAAGGTGAGGCAGACAGTACCGTGCCTCACTGAAGGGGGCGCATGTGAGCCCAACAGGTGCTTGTTGCTGCTGCTCTTCTGTGCAGAGGCATGAATAAGTTAGTGATATCAGAAAGTCAATTGCACTGCAGTGGTCCGTTTATTTTTATTTTTTGTTCCGAATGACTGCCAAAATGGAAGATTAAGATTTTTAATGAGGACTTTTACAAGAAATTGACAGAGATTTTCGTGGAGAAGGATAGACACATGGACTTCATTGACAATTAAAGGTAAGACCATAAACAGTTTTCAATTTTATAAAAAATGGGATCAGACTAAGAAAAAAAAAACAATCCAATATTTAAAAACTAAATTTTGACCTTAAATAAAATATTCTTTTGTTTTTCTTGTTATCCTTTTGTTGAACAGTCTGTATTAAAATTGATTAAAGCATCAGAATTAAAAGCTTTTAAAAACAACTAAATATTTCAATAAGGTTTTTTTGTACTTCATTTGTATTGAATGAGTATGAATTGTAGAATTGTAACGGCCAATTTAGAACATATGTAGGGTGAAGAGCAAATGCACTGTCTCTGCTCTGTCTGGCCATTATAAATGTAACGTTCTTTCTTATGTGCCTTACCTATGTGTGTGTAAAGAATGCTGATGAGATATGAAACATAACCAGTAGTCAGTGTGCATACTGCCAACTGAATAGTGAAGAAGCTACCCTTTTAGGTTCATATATTTGAAATTTTGACTCTGAAGGAGTCAGTGCCTCACCAGCCATGAACCTCACCGCACGTCACTGCCATATTGCATTAGGTGAAGAAAATGAAATTGCAGTAAAAACAAGTAAACATGGAGAAAGAGTTCTTTTCAGTTTAACAAAAGGTGCCCCAGGCATTTCACCTTTATATGTCGGCAGTCTTCTATTTTCTTTAGGATGTAGTCTATGTTTTATAGCATATGAGTCAGCCAATCTAGTAAAGACACTCTTTAATGTGATATATATTGATGTTTCAAATGTTTCACCATGGTCACATACCTTTAAAGGGATGCTGGATTTTCAATGGCTGCTTAAGTTCACGCTCCTGCATCTGACCACAGACTGGACTGGAAGGTTTTGCTGGCGGTACTAAACTGTGCTTGTCAAATAACCTGTGATGGTGTTCATTATAAGCAGGAATGATGTAGAATATCAGTGTTGTATCTGACAGCTATTTCAGAAAGTAATGAACCCAACGCTGGGGCAGGACACAAAATTGGAGGAAGAGGTACCATGCTGTTGCTCAATTGTGCCATCATTAATAAGCACCTTTTTAAATCGAGGGCATTTTATTGGATAGATAAAAAAATTGATAGGGAACCCCTGAAACATCATCTGTCTTCACACTTGTGATATGTGTGCAGAGAAGGGGAGACCAGCTCTTAAAATTATTATGCGACTCCTTCATCATTCAATTTATTTATTTATTTGCCTTTTGTTGGCTTCTTTTGTTCAGCCTCTTCGCAATTTACTCGGTAAAATATTCAAGTGCACCAAATTGATATCTTGTAAATTGTTTGTATCTCCTACTTTTTTGGCTTCCGCTAAACCCCTGCCCTTGAAAACAGCTTTATATTATTAAAATGAAGTGTGTAGGCGAAAAATATTCACAATGGTTTTTTTTCTATTAAAAGTACAAAGTGTTTTAAAGTAGGGAATGCAGATTTGCACATATAGCAAAAGTAAAATAATCGGGATGCTTCTGAAAGCTTTTATGCTTTTTTTGTTTGTTTGTTTCCTTGTGTTTTTTTTTTTTTGGTGAGATTGAAGCAGTCCTGATGAGTATATCTAACAGCTGAGTGCATGGATGTCTTAAAATGCATGTTCTTTATTTATTGGTAATGGCCTCTATGTAATAATAATGTAACAGATGGAGAGAGGGTGGCACACTCTACCAACCTGTGCCCTGTGACATACTGGTTTAATAAGAGACCTGCAGAGGCATAAAAACAAAATGTAATGTGTGCAGTTGTACGGTAAACAGTGATAAAGAGGCTAATGAGTCAATCACTGCTGTAATAATCAAGCAGCAATTAGTAGCTGTAATTCCCAAAATGTGCACTCATTAAAACACAATGTTGCAGAGGCAAAACCCAATAAATAAAAAGTCCCAAGACACCCCAGCAGAAAATCTCTAAATATTTACAATGAATGTGTTGATGCAAAAGAACAAAACAGAACCAGAATGAAAAACTCCTCGCAGCTTCAGAGACTTCGGGTCAAAGCCTGGGCACTTTGCATTTGGCATTCACACAGTCCTCCTGTGATGTGGAGCTCCGCTCAACCGTTTACTGGGGGTGTGAGAGTGTGACGGCCACTTTGTGCCGGGTTGACATCCGCTTCTGTCAGGATAGGCTTCAGCCCCTGGGAACTTTGTATTGGAATAGGCAGCTCTGGAAAAAATGGATGGATCAATGTTGTTGTGTTCACTGGCTGCTTCACAACCTCAGGGACCTTGGTTCAGTTTCTGGACACAAATCAGTGTGCCTGGGATGAGCTCTTTAGTTCAGGTATCAAGGTTTCTTCAGGTAGTATGGGTGCCTGTCACTTGTTTAAGATGATAAGTTGCTTGGTAACTTTAACCATCCAAGCAGAATCTCCTTCATCCACTATGTCATGATCTGTGTTGCATGTGTTGGTGTTCTCAGGCATCTAAAAGGACAGACAGATAACCTTGATGCGTGTGTTATAAGTCGAGTCCAGGGATATTTTAATGAGTTAATCCATCCATCCATTTTCCAACCCGCTGAATCCGAACACAGGGTCACGGGGGTCTGCTGGAGCCAATCCCAGCCAACACAGGGCACAAGGCAGGAACAAATCCTGGGCAGGGTGCCAACCTACCGCAGGACACACACAAACACACCCACACACCAAGCACACACTAGGACCAATTTAGAATCGCCAATCCACCTAACCTGCATGTCTTTGGACTGTGGGAGGAAACCGGAGCGCCCGGAGGAAACCCACGCAGACACGGGGAGAACATGCAAACTCCACACAGGGAGGACCCAGGAAGTGAACTCAGGTCCCCAGGTCTCTCAACTGCGAGGCAGCAGCGCTACCCACTGCGCCACTGTGCCGCCCTAATGAGTTAATATATTATTAATTTTAATGTTTTTTCACCAACGCCTGGTGGCTTAACAACTGACAAGCTGCTCACAGATGAGTGCATGTGATCACTTGGATTTAGTTAATTACAGGATGAGAGAAGCGTCCAGACCTCCGTAACCCTGTAGTTAGGATATAGTGGGTTGGATGATGACATGACATGAGAAGCGTCAGCTGGGGTGGCCACAAGATAAGAATGGTAGATTTAGTGCTGGTGGAATCAAATAATGAGAATGGAAAAAGACCATGAGAGACAAAAGAGCAATCACTCATCAGAAGTTTGTCTGGATGAAATTTCCATGTCAAGAGGATGGGGCAGGCAGCGTCAACTTGTGTGGAGGTTCTGGGGAGCGTCTGTCTTTGAATTGGCTGATTTCTACTAAAACAGAGGAGAATAGAGAAGAGGCCGCAGGAACAGTACACTGGCAGGAGGATCCAGAGTGTAGTGGCAAGAAGTTCTCTGAGCTGTGGGGCAATTCAAGAGTTCTGGAGCATCAGTTAAGGTGGCCTTGGAAAAAGAGAATTGTTGATGGTGTCCTAACAAGTGGAAAAGGGAATATCTGAGGAAGATGTGTTTGGATTTTATATGTATTTGTTTGTTTCTTTGTTGCATTTATTTATGGAGCACACCTGAAGGCACTGGTCTGAAAGGCATGGTTTTTAAGATGCATTTATTGAATGCACCTTAACAGTACATGCACTGTTGCACTTTGGCACATTAATTCTTTGTTATTCAATGAATTTCTATTTATACTTTTGAACTGAAAATCTTGCCATGGTCCATTTCAGTCAAGACTATTAGTTATCCCAAAAGAAGGTGATTTCCATTGACTGTGGGTACAGGAGACTGTGTTGGAGTGTTTCCTTGCTTTTGGCACTTGTCTTGTCCACAATTGCATCCTGCCCTGCTCCTGATTCTGATGACAGACTCCCCCTCCCCATTACCCTGTACTGGTATAGGCATGAATGAACTGTCTTGTTAAGGCCTAGCACTGTGGCACAATGGTTAAATCTCAAACTTCTGGACCTCAGCTCAATTCCTGGATCAGATCGCATTCTGTATGTGGGCTGTAATTTTTCCCCATCTCTATGTACGCTAGATTACTTGGTTGCAGGAAATTGTACCTGCATACATGAGTATGAATATGTGAGTGTGCTCTCTGATGTACTGATGTTCCATCTGTAGCTGCTTCCTGTGCTTCATTTTGGTCACATTGTCTCAGGCATCGTGTAGTAATAAAGCTTAGGAAATGGACGCATGGATAAAAGAATAAACAGAAAAAGAAAAATCCAACACCTTCCCTGTCTCTGTATATGAATATAGACATATAGCAGTTTCTATATGCATCTGATGCTGCCTGGAACATAATCTGAGCTTCCTAACATGTTAAATGGAAATAGAAGATTAATATTAGATGGGGCTATATATATGGGTCGACATCAGGAAAGTGGGGAATATAGATGGATAGAGGAGAGGAGGAAACGAGAGAAAGGAGTTTAAAGGACGGGAAAGAGCAGTCTAAGCAGGAGGATCTGGCCACCTAGAAGCATGAGACAGAACGAGCTGGGGCCCCGCGAAGGAGCGTTTGGTTGTGGCGCTCTAGAGGCAAGTCTACCCCACTAAATGTTCAAGTGAGTGGGGTGAGCAAGGCAAGTGTCCTCCCGAGGGATCTGAGGAGCGACTACGGGAGTGTGAAGGATGAAGGGAGGAGAGCCGACCTCGGACGATCTGGCAGCAATGCATGCAGGCAGCTAAGACGGAGGTCGGCCGAAAGGAGCTCGTGGCTGTTGGGTCTCCGCTGGCTACAGGAGCAATGGGTGAGCCGGGGAGGATGAGAGTAATGAGAGAGACTGCATTTTAACTTCTGCATTTTTTAACCTCAGATTTTAAAGGATTTATTTATGTTTTTTTTATCCCCACTGAACACTTGGTTTTATGATTTATTTATTGAACCTGATGCACTTTTTGTTCAGACACTGTGATTATTGTTTTAATAAAAACACTTTGTCACTTTTTGGAAATATCCCCTGGCTTCATTTGAGAAGTGTCCTCATATGTCAGCTCATCTCGGTGACATTACTGAAGGTGTCGGGTTCAGGGCTCCCAGTAAGGACGATGGGAGCATGAAGCGGACCTGCATCATCACATTGTGGTCTGCATCTCCACTTGGGGTCACCATCAAGACAAACTGGCTTGTCTATGGTAAAAAATCTTCCTATTTCTCTTATTTCTAGACCCCAGGTGGTTTATTAGAGAGAAGCAGAGAAGCAAGTGGATGTGACAGTTCTTCACAGTACAGCCTAGAAAAACAGCAACTATTCTAGCTAGGAGTCGAGGTCCCAATCTGTGTAGGTAGCAGGTGTTTTTTTTCTTTTTTTGCATTGCACTTGTGAGCAGATAGGTCTTTGATCTGGTGTGGTCTCTGGATAAGCAACTGCTCAAATTTAATTTAACCTTGTTTTTCCCCACTGTAACATTTAGACCAATGGTGCATTCCTTCCTGGACCAATCCTCAGACTTTTCACCAATCAGAATCTGTCTGCTAAGGTAAAATGGTCCTCGTTCCTTTGCAGCCCCTAAGCTGTGGTTAATGTGTTAATTTGTATGATCCCATGTTCTTCTTTTAATTGTTTCTGACCAAGAAGGCAACTGTCGAGACAAATTCTTAGATTAGGCTTAGGAAATAGATGCATGGATAAAAAAATACACACAAAAAAAAAGTTACACACCTCCTTGTCTCGGTGTATGAAAATATGTTGAAGATGCATAGCAGTTTGTATATGCATCTGATGCTGTTTGGAGTATAGTCCAAGGTTCTAAACATGTTAAATGGAAAAAGAAGGCAAATAAAATTTACAGAAGGCTTGTTTTGCTGTGGAAGGATGCAGTGGTGACCCTACGACCTTCCATATAGACCTGAGTACCCCAAATCTTTAACTTTTGCTAATTAAGTTGTGGAGATGCATCTCTGCTTATGGTCATCATCAGGACAAACTGGGTTGTCTATGGTTGAAATATTTCCTATTTCTCCTATATCTCTTATTTCTAGATCCCTTTTATTAGAACGAATTCAGAGTGAAGCATAGAAGCAGGTTAAAATCAAGCATATCAAGTCTGGATAAAACTGTCAAGACAAACCTTACATTAGGTGTCAGATTTTATTTTTCACATGGATACATGAAGAAAAAAAGATGCCAGCCAATGAAACTCTTCACTGATCATCTTCTAAATAGTATGGGGAAGGATGAAGAGCAATATGTCCTTTACACATCAGTAGGTACCCCATATGGCACTGTATTCCTAAGCATATTATTCTAGCAAATATAGCAGAAAAGATTTCTTCATTTCAACAAAATCTAGTCCAGGAAGTCATTCAGCTTCCTCCATATTCTCATTACCATCATTGTCAGTACTGTATATCTGTGATCCAAATTTGTAAGTAAAAAAGCAACATAATATTTCTCTTTACAGTAAATATATCAGTGTCTGCTAACTGAAGGAAGCTTAAAGGTACATGAGGTGAGGTTGGTGAGGGCCTACTGTATGTATGGTCTTAACACTTGATGGTTGCTTCCATTGCTTGAAAAGGATTTAACCTCCTTAGTGTTAGACCTGAACATTACTCAGACTGCGAAAACCCTGCTAAAAGCATTAATCTCAAGTGTCACTTGGGTAACTGTACAGAAGCATTTTGTGTAAGCGTTTGAACCGAGAATTACTCGGGCTGAAAAAGTGCTGTCAGTGCTGCCATTCTTTGGAGAATTATGTCTGAGTTACATAGGACGTAGATTTTCACTAATGTGAAATATCTGCACTTTAGCAACAATGAGAATGAGAATGAGAATACCCATCCAGCACCCAAAATGAAGAAAATCTGGGAGATATACCAGGCCATTGTAGTAAAATTTCAGAGCATTTATATTTCTGGACCACGATGTCAGCATCGATGAAAGTCTCATGGCTTACAAGGGCAGACTGTCATGGATACAGTGCATTGCATCAAAAAGAGCAAGATTTGGAATCTACCAAGCTTTATGAATCTAAAATGGGACACATTTGGAATTTGGTTCTATACACCGGGGAAAGTGACAATGTTTGATCCGAAATACAACAGTGCGGAGTTGCTATGTCATCGGTGCCGACTTTGCTAGATGCTGTGCTGGATCAAAGTAACTGTGTAACCATGGACAATTTTTACACTTCGCCTGAGCTATTTGACATCTTGCTGCAAAGAAAGACTGACGCATATGGAACAGCACATCATAACTGTCATGGCATTCCTGAAGACTTTGGCAGAGCTAAATTATAGTAAGGTGTTGTCACAGGAGGCTTAGGGTGGTACCCAGCCGGGACGCCCAGGAGGACATGAGGAGGGCTTACGCCTCCCCCAGACCACGTGGGGGTGACCGCCCTGGTGGCTTTGGGGACCACGGGAACAGAGCTTTGAAGCTCAACCCTATAGGGGCCCGTGGTCACCGCCAGGGGGCGCCCCAATGCCTATGGAGCCCTGGCCCTCAGGACTTCCGCCACACCCGGAAGTGCTGGGGGGAAGAAGACCAGGGACACCTGGAGTGCTTTCGGGTGTGCAGCCAGTACTTCCACCACACTGGGGAGCGCTAGGCGGAAGCTAATCGGGACACACCTGGAGCACATCCGGGTGTGTATAAAAGGGGCCGCCTCCCTCCATTCGATAGCTGGATTTGGGTGGAAGAGGACGGAGCTCGGAGGAGAGGAGTGGAGACGGACCAGATAAAGAGAGAAGAGGCATTGTGAGGCCTGGACTTTGGGGTGATTGGTGCGGTGGCACTGGGTTGTGTGTGTGTTCATTTGTATATAATTGTAAATAAACATGTATTGGGTGCTTAAATCATGTCTACTTGTCTGTGTTTGTTCCCCACAGTGTACTAGTAACTTGGCAAAAGCATAAAGTTGATGCACTGAAATGGAAGGACAAGAAAGATTTTTGTCTACCTAGCACCGTACATAATGTAGCTACAGTCACTGTACAAGCAAAAGGCAGCAAGCAGGTTACAAAGCCTTGTTCTGTGGTCGACTACAATAGCACGATGGGCAGCATAGCTTGTGCAGATCAGGAATTGACTCTCTATCCTGCAACAAAAGAAGTACTACAAAAAGATATTTTATCATCTGGTGGAACAGTGCATTTGGAATGCATTTGTGTTATACAAACATGCAAACTTTACATGTCAGCTTGTAGAACAAATCATTGCCACACATCCACTGTCCACACTACTGCTAAAGAGACGCGGTCGACCCAGCATATCAATCCAGAGCGTCTTATTGGTAGACATTTTATTGATTATATACCTCCAACAGAAAAAAACAGAATTTAACTCTACCTGTGCAGTGTGCTGTTCAAAAACTGATAAATCTGAAAAGTAAATCTGAAAAGAAGCACACTATGACGTTGGATTATGTCTTTCACCGTTCTTTAAGATTTACCTCACAAAGGACTCATTTTGAGATTATATACTGTTTTGGCATCATTAGTAGTGTTATTATTATATTATTATTTGTGTTATTATTGTTCATTTCATTTTATTATTTTTATTCATCATTACTATTATTATTTGTATCATTATTATACTTTTGAGATTTAATAAAAATGTAATTTTTCATGCCAAAAAAAATGCAATGTTTTTTACGTTTTTTTTAAATAAAATGCAACGCAAAGGAGGTTAAGCAAGTATTCTATATTGTAACAGAGATGAGAGAACACATAAGATGATTTGGGGCATAAACATGATACTGCTGTTTAGTTGCCATCAGCAAAAACGTGAAAAAATTGCAGTGTATCACTGTAGAATAGTGTGACTTTCTCGATGGTCGTTTGTTGGATGCTTTCAGCTCAGGAAAGGCGTCAAACTTATCATTAGTAGGTAAGCTGGACCAGGGCAAAATATGAGGTGAAATCAAATGTTTTCATTCACATCTTAGTCTTCTTTGCTGGTGATGGAAGAGAGAACTATTAAGTGATTTTGTTACACCTAAATCACTCCATGATTCCTTCTTTAATTTGGCCATCTTAAAAAGGTGCCTGAGACTCGTGCATTTGTAATTTTAATCCAAACCGCATTTATTTGAAAAATAGGTAACATTTTAGCTTAGGTACTGCAAAAATTGACCTACTGTATATACTTGCGTATAAGTTGGGTCTTGAAACTCAAAAAATCAATCATAAAATCAGACGCCGACTTGTACGTCCGTTCAAAAATACGACATTTAATTTTTTTTTTTTACATCTTCTTGCTTCCTCCAATTCTACACCAGTTTCTCAGACACATCGAATTTTGTTGCAGCAGTACAGTTACCAATTTCTTTCACCACTTCAATGACTTTTAAGCCAGTTTCATATTTTCTTCTGATCAAACGCTCCATCGTAGATAAGGGATGCTTTTACAATAAAGGTGTATGAGGGTGTGAGATACAAAAAACACAAAACAGTGCAAATGTTGCTTTAGAATAGTTCGGGTATTACCATGTGGTCACGTAGGAACAATACATAGAAAAAAAGGACAGTGTGCCCCGTGGTTACTCTATCAGGTGGGCATTAGCATATCTTGGACCAATAGCGTAAGTCTTCCACATTCGACTTATATAACTGACATTATAAAATACCGGAAATCATACGGTAAAATCAAGTCCCAACTTATCCGTGGGAGAACTTAAACGCAGGTATATATGGTATTAAACATTTACTTTTATGTAATAAGACCATAACAAAGGCTTATTTTGGTGATAATACACTTACAGTACAAAGCATCAGTAAAGTACTTATTTATCTGTGTAATGTGGCCTACTAAAATAACTTCACTTTTCAATGTATGTCTCTTGATATTGCATATTTTATTATAAGACTTGTGAATCCTTAATATTCATGAATAATTTTACCAGCATATCAAACACCACACTACCTAGAAATGAATAACCACTTTACTTATGCTTCATAACCATAATTAAGTCAAAAATAACTATTTTAAGGGTTATGAAAGAGTAAATGAGTAATAGATGCATTTTCGCAGTACCTAAACTAAAAGTGTTACTGAAAAATATATTGCCTAAATAACAAAGTCACTTTGCCATTTATGTCAAATCTTTTCTTTTTAGTGCAGTGGTTCCCAACCTTTTCGATGCCCTGCACTCCTAGAAAATATTGGATTGATGTACGCATCCCCTAAAAGAGTAATATCTTTTAAAGATAAAAAGAGAAATTTCAAGTTTTTAAACCAGAAATAAAACCACATACAGTACTGTGAGTGAACATTTTGAACTCAAAAATATAAGCTTTTAACTCAGTGCATACAATTTAAATATAAACTGAGCAATTTACCTTTAAGAACCTCAATAATTTTGTAAATGTGTCCCACATGAAGCTTAGATACTCGATGGTCCACGGGTTGTGGTATCCTGTGAAGTACTGTTTGCTGTGAGGAAATGACACACAACCAACAACTGAAGGATTTGGGGGGATTGGAGACCTGCATGAAGCAATGGCTGCCAGGCACGCCGCTAAACAATGAAGCACAGTTGACCAGCTTTGTCCCCCAATAACACCCACACTACAGTTCAAAAACAAATGTGCTGTGTAGGACTGTCAGGAGGAGAGATGATCTGAGTGTCAGCAGCAGGTGTTGCATCCAATTCAGCCCTCCTCCTTGTCCCTCCCTGGCAAAAAAGTCAGCCAACTCTCGATATCACTAATATTTCACCATGAGGACTTGCACAGAAACCATACTAGACATTATTGGTGCCCTGCTTATACAGTTAGGTCCATAAATATTTGGACAGAGACAACTTTTTTCTAATTTTGGTTCTGTACATTACCACAATGAATTGTGACCCAAAGGCCTGGCAGAGCATTAAAAAGGAGGAAACCCAGCATCTGGTGATGATGAGTTCAAGACTGTCATTGCCAGCAAAGGGTTTTCATCCAAATATTAGAAATGAACATTTTATTTCCAGTTATTTAATTTGTCCAATTACTTTTGAGCCCCTGAAATGAAGGGATTGTGTTAAAAAAATGCTTTAGTTGCCTCACATTTTTATGCAATCGTTTTGTTCACCCCACTGAATTAAAGCTGAAAGTCTGCACTTCAACTGCATCTGTGTTGTTTCATTTAAAATTCATTGTGGTAATGTACAGAACCGAAATTAGAAAAAAGTTGTCTCTGTCCAAATATTTATGGACCTAACTGTATACTGTAAGTAACCACTCTCCATCCCAGTTAGGATGCCAGGCCAATCCATTACGTCTATCACATTAGGCACTTCCACTTTACAATGGTTTATTCAGTACAATCCATCCCTGGTGTATGGTCACTGATTTTCCTCTTAATACAATGTTTTAACCTGCAAATTAAAGTTAAAGCAATATAAGGTCTGAGTAAATTAAAACAGCTAATGAATAAAATTAATTAATGACAGTTAATGATGCAAACTTGGCTCCCTAGAGAAAACAATGCGTTTGCTTGTTGTGACTGGAGCTTTGAGGTGGGCTGCATTTTAATTAGAAGAGGAGGAGGAATGATGAGTAGGGTTATCATGATTTTCACTGTCTACTTCTGAAACATCTTCAAATAAATGTTGCAGAGCTTCATCAGTAGCTAATTGAAGTGGTGCCAAACAAACGTGGGAAGCGGCACAATGCCTCACACATACAGCATTGAATGTGCAGTTCTTTCAGTTTGTTAGTATTTACTTTCCTGTACAGGACTGCACACTCCCATTCACATCTTTTCTTTTTATTATCATTTCATCTTCAAAAATATTTTACTTGTGTAAATACTGTACCATAGTTTAATGATTAGGAGTTAATATGACTATCATGATGACTTCCTGTCTTTAGTGCAAAGACAAAACTTTCTGGTGGGTAAGTAAGCATGAAAAATGTTCTTAAATGTGTTCTGCTGGGAGACATTTGCATTTTTTCTGGTATCAGTGACATGTCTGGGGAGACAAATCAGAGCAATGAAATGAATAATCAGAGTCATACATGCAAGAGTGTTGACCTTTTGTTCACTATTAAACAGTTCTTTCTGTAACTGTGCACCACACTTCTCTAGGTGTTATGTTCTTCAAGGAAAGCTCTTTGGTTCCAAAAGTCACTTTTATATATTTACAGACTGATTGCTTTTGTTATCAACTGTTTTCTAATTTATTTCCTCCTGAGTTGAATTTGCATATTTTTGTTGGGTTTTGCTGGTTTCTGCTACTCAATATAGTCCAGTTGAACATCACTGCCATATTTCGATTTGGGATGTTTATTGCTGTGGACCCCTTGATTGAAAGTGGAAGGGCTATCATATAGGATCAGCTTAACAAGCTCATTTACAGTGGATTCAGAAAGTATTCAGACCCCTCCACTTTCTGCACTTTACTGTGTTACAGATTTCATTTAAAACAGATACATTTGCCATTATTGCCCATGTTTTCAGAAAGGTTTGAAAATTAATTAAAAATCAAAAACTGAAATCATTCATATACAGGTGCTGGTCATAAAATTAGAATATCATGACAAAGTTGATTTATTTCAGTAATTCCATTCAAAAAGTGAATCTTGTATATTAGATTCATTCATTACACACAGACTGGTGTATTTCAAATGTTTGTTTCTTTTAATGTTGATGATTATAACTGACAACTAATGAAAGTCCCAAATTCAGTATCTCGGAAAATTGTCCAAAAGACGACCATTGACACCTTGCATAAGGAGGGCAAGACGCAAAAGGTCATTGCTAAAGAGGCTGGCTGTTCACAGAGCTCTGTGTCCAAGCACATTAATAGAGAGGCAAAGGTAAGGACAAGATGTGGTAGAAAAAAGTGTTCAAGCAATAGGGATAACCGCACCCTGGAGAGGATTGTGAAACAAAACCCATTCAAAAATGTGGGGGAGATTCACAAAGAGTGGACTGCAGCTAGGGTTCAGTGCTTCAAGAACCACCACGCACAGACGTATGCAAGACATGGGTTTCAGCTGTCGCATTCCTTGTGTCAAGCCACTCTTGAACAAGAGACAGCGTTAGAAGCGTCTCGCCTTTGGACTGCTGCTGAGTGGTCCAAAGTTATGTTCTCTGATGAAAGTAAATTTTGCATTTCCTTTGGAAATCAAGGTCCCAGAGTCTGGAGGAAGAGAGGAGAGGCACAGAATCCACGTTGCGTGAGGTCCAGTGTAAAGTTTCCACAGTCAGTGATGGTTTGGGGTGCCATGTCATCTGCTGGTGTTGGTCCATTGTGTTTTCTGAGGTCCAAGGTCAACGCAGCCGTCTACCAGGAAGCTTCATGCATCCTGCTGCTGACGAACTTTATGGAGATGCAGATTTCATTTTCCAACAGGACACACAGTGCCAAAGCTACCAGTACCTGGTTTAAGGACCATGGTATCCCTGTTCTTGATTGGCCAGCAAACTCGCCTGACCTTAACCCCATAGAAAATCTATGGGGTATTGTGAAGAGGAAGATGCAATACGCCAGACCCAACAATTCAGAAGAGCTGAAGGCCACTATCAGAGCAACATGGGCTCTCATAACACCTGAGCAGTGCCACAGACTGATCGACTCCATGCCACGCCGCATTGCTGCAGTAATCCAGGCCAAAGGAGCCCAAACTAAATATTGAGTGCTGTACATGCTCATACTTTTCATGTTCATACCTTTCAGCTGGCCAGCATTTCTAAAAATCCTTTTTTTGCATTGGTCTTAATTGATATTCTAATTTTCCGAGATACTGAATTTGGGACTTTCATTAGTTGTCAGTTATACTCATCAACATTAAAATAAATAAACATTTGAAATACACCAGTCTGCGTGTAATGAATGAATCTAATATACAAGTTTCACTTTTTGAATGGAATTACTGAAATAAATCAACTTTGTCATGATATTCTAATTTTATGACCAGCACCTGTATATACTGCTCAAAAAAATTAAAAGAACACCTTTTAATCCGAGTATAGCATCAAGTCAGCGAAACTTCTGGGCTATTAATCTGGTCAGTTAAGTAGCAGAGGGGGTTGTTAATCAGTTTCAGCTGCTTTGGTGTTAATGAAATTACCAACAGGTGCACTAGAGGGGCAAAAATGAGATGACCCCGAAACAGGAATGGTTTAATACGTGGAGGCCACTGACATTTTTCCCTCCTCATCTTTTCGGTCAGTGTCACTACTGGTAGCATGAGGTGATACTTGGACCCTACAGAGGTGGCACAGGTAGTCAAACTTCTCCAGGATGGCACATCAACACGTGTCATTGCCTGAAGCTTTGCTGTGTCTCCCAGAACAGTCTCAAGGGCATGGAGGAGAGTCCAGGAGTCAGGCAGCTACTCTAGGAGAAATGGATAGGACCGTATAAGGTCCTTAACCCATCAGCAGGACCGGTATCTGCTCCTTTGGGCAAGGAGGAACAGGATGAGCACTGCCAGAGCCTACAAAATGACCTCCAGCAGGCCACTGGTGTGAATGTCTCTAACCAAATAATTAGAATCAGACTTCATGAGGGTGGCCTGAGGGCCCAACGTCCCATAGTGGGCCCTGTGCTGAATGCCCGGCACAGTGGAGCTCGATTGGCATTTGCCATAGAGTACCAGAATTGGCAGGTCCACCACTGGTGCCCTGTGCTTTTCAGAGAGAGCAGGTTCACCCTGAGCACATGTGACAGACGTGAAAGGGTCTGGAGAAGCCGTGGAGAACATTATGCTGCCTGTAACATCATTCAGCATGACCGACCGGTTTGGTGGTGGGTCAGTGATGGTTTGGGGAGGCATATCCATGGAGGGACACACAGACCTCTACAGGCTAGACAACAGCACCTTGACTGACCTTAATCCAATAGAACACCTCTGGGACATTATGTTTCACCGCCAGGTTGCACGTCAGACTCTCCAGGACCTCAGTGATGCGCTGGGAGGAGATCCCCCAGCACACCATCCATCGTCTCACCCCAGCAAAGTTGTCAGGCATGCATACAAGCACGTGGGGGCCGTACAAACTACTGAGTACGATTTGGAGTTGCTGTAATGAAATTTCGGCAAAATGGACTAGCCTGCTGCATCATTATTTCAGTTTGATTTTTGGGGTGTCTTTGAATTCAGCCCTCTGTAGGTTGATAATTTTCATTTCCATCAAACGATTTCATTTCCATCTTCCCCATAATCCCTCCAGCCAAAACACAGTCCCAAGCCCAGTACAGTACACCAAGCACCTTCTTCTCTCACCACCACTCCTCCTCAGTAAGCTTTGTCCTCCACCTCCCGACTCTGGCTGCTGAGTGGTGGTCGCTGGCTCCCTTTTATTGGGTACCCGGAAGTGCTCCAGGTGGTTGATTGCTAACATCCGGCTGCATTTTCAGGTAAGGCGAAACCAGTGCCCAAAAGGGGCCAGCAGCTTCCTGCTGCAGCACCCCCTGGTGGCACCTGCGGAACCCCACAGAGCTGCACAGAACTCCAACCCCCATGAAGCCCTGGGGGAGTCTGAGGCACCGCTGCAACCCAGGGAGGATGCCATCTAGTGTCCAGGGGGAGATACTGGGTTTCCCACCCTTGTCCCCCTGGTATACTGTATATGGTGCAGGGGCGTCCCGGCCAGGCATGGGCCCCGGCCATCCGTCACTATATATATATATGTAGTGCCTTTCTTACTATATATATATATATATATATACATATATATATATATATATATATATAGTAAGAAAGGCGCTACATTGTGCCCGACCCGGCAAAGACTTGACACGGGAGGCACATATAAAAGCAAAGAAACTTTTGTTTTCTTCACCTGTGGGGCACGTCTTCCCCGTGAACACCACAGGCAATACACAGTCCCAAGTACAGCACTTAGCACCACCAAAACACTCTTCTCTCTTTTCTCTTTCCCCACCACTCCTCCACAGCTTTGTCCTCCTTCCACCCTACTCTGGCCACTGAGTGGTGGTTGCTGGTTCCTTTTATGGCCCACCTGGAAGTGCTCCAGGTGCTTGATCACCTGTTTCCAATTGCACTCCCGGGTGGGGCTGAAGATTAGTCCAGCTGGGCTCAGGGACCCATGCCGTGCCTCCTGGCGGCCACCCCAGACCCCAACAGGGCTGTGGAGAACTCCATTTCCCATGAAGCCCTGTGAGAGACTGAGGCACCGCTCCAACCCAGGGGGGCGGCCATCCAGCGTCCAGAGGGAGGTACTGCACCGTCCAAGGCTACTCCCCCTGAATACACATCAAAGGGACGTCCGTCACAATATATATATATATATATATATATATATATATATATATATATATATATATATATATATATATAATGTAATGTATTGGTGGCTCTGTGGCTGAAGGATCTGCACTGTTCATTTGAAGGTTGTCGGTTCAAATCCTGGCAGTGACAGAAGGAATGCCATTTGGTTGGGCACTTGAGCCAGGTCCTTACCCGCAATTGCTGACCCAGTGCTCTTTCCCCAAAACTCTTAGGAGAGTAAGCTGGGGTATGTGAAAGTGACAAATTCCTAGTACAAGAAATTGTATATGCTGATACTGTATATAAAAATCACTAAAAAAAACCTGTTTTAATGAAATGCAGGGGAGACGCCAAGAATCAGAAAGTCAGAAAACTATCACAATTAAAAATGGTTGGAAAAAGGAGTCGCTGCTATTTATATCATCATTGAGGTGAACAAACAAGAAATCCGCCTAACAACCAAAGTTTGCGCTTCCCAACTGTAACTCAGAATGGTGTTGCAGTAAAATTAAAAACAAAGATGTTAATAATTTTTAATTCTTGATAAAAGCTTCCCATGGAAGTATCATTTATACCAAAACATTTTCCATAGTAAAAACATAAGGGAAAATCTTTATTTTAAGCAAGAAAAATGTATTTTTTTTATTCATGACACTCACTACAGGCATTTCACTGTTTTGCTATGAGGCGGAGCGGCTTTCAAATGTGTAACAGACACAGAGAAATTTGACGCAGTAAACCAATCTGTAAATGAAGTTGAGCAGAACAGCTCCTTGTTTTTGACAAATTCAGCAATGCTTTTCAATGGGAGTTCAATTTCAAAACTTTGCACAGCATGCAGTATTCAAGATATCTCAACAAAAACTTAACTTTCATGACAAGCATCCTCAACAAATAAGTGTGCCTAAAAAAACTGGTCCTCTGGAAGCTGAGTTGTTACATGTGGACAGACAATTTGTTTTATGAATTACCAAATGTTTAGGTGTTCTATTATTGTTTTTGTCAATTTTGAGTTATTATATTTTACATCTTTATGTTTTTTTCTGTTAAAATGTATATGTGATTTTATAACAGTGTATTGTCCCTTTTAATGGACTGATGCTCCTTGTTCTTTGTGGGTGGAGCTCAAAGAGGTGGGGCCACCCTGATGTCAGCACTCCTGGGCCCTCCCTCTGGCTATTTAAATTAAATTCTACAGCCTTGGAGTGGAAACCATTGTTATTTGTTGGAATCATAGTAAGCTGTATGTTATTGTAAATGTGATTTTCTTGCATTCTTCATTTTTCTTTTCTGTTTATTGGTTTCTGTTACTGGGTTTGTGTTTGTCAGACTTATTTGTGTTATGACTAGGAGTCCCAACACACGTAATGTAAGCATCAGAACATTGCAAAAACACTTCCAATAATGCCCACTAGAGGGGAATACACCATCAAACTTTGGCCAGATAAACAGGCAAACACAGAAACTTCATAAAAAATCAAAAGGTTTAATTCTTTACAAAAATGCTCTGTCACACAGAGAAGCTCCGTTGAGAACGATGGCAAAATGGAGTTGCCTAGAAAGAAAAGGCCATCCAAAATGAACAAAGCCCAAGAAATTCACAGCATGAATTTCAAAATCTCAAAACTAAGAAAACACATAAAGGGCACAAGAACTCACCAAATTCCCAGGGTCCATCCACAATCAACTGCCAGGAACTGAGGGAGACCCTCCAATTTATAGGGAGGAGGATAGTTTTAGGTGGCAGGTGGTTAGGTATTTCCATCATCTGCTGGGACACATGTCCTCTGGTGTCAATGGAGGCAAGACTGCATGTTCCTGAAACACAATAGTGAGTTGCATCCTGTCATGGCATGGCAAGGAGATATCACCTGCTGTCTGATCCACTTGTAATGATACGGGTATTATAATTATACATACATCCTTTTCATTACTCTGTTTATGTTTTAATTACAGTTATAAACGTGTATGTGGAAGAAATTCACTTTTTTTTCTTACTACCCTAAAGGAGACTGTTTAACATCATACCCTTGGTTTATCTATATATATAAAAGACCAAGTTGCCCGACCATTGGGTTTGCACACATGCACGCACGACAGAGCCCCGCCCACGAACTCTAACTCTCCTCCTGCGTCTTGGGATACGCACGACAGAGCCCTGCCCGCCAACTCTAACCCTCCTCCTGTGTCCACCCTCGCTCTCGAGGCATGAGCAGGCAGTGCACATGGGGTACGCAAACAGAGCCCCGCCCACCAACTCTAAGACCATGGGGTACGCACGACAGAGCCCCGCCCACCAACTGTAACCATCCTCCTGTGTTCACCCTCGTTCTCGAGGCATGAGCAGGCAGTGTGCATGGTGTACGCACGACAGAGCCCCGCCCACCAACTGTAACCCTCCTCCCGCGTCATGGGATAAGCACGACAGAGCCCCGCCCAGCAACTCTAACCCTCCTCCCACGTCCACCCTCACTCTCAAGGCATGAGCAGGCAGTGCGCATGGGGTATGCATGACAGAGCCCCGCCCGCCAACTCTAACCCTCCTCCCATGTCATGGGATACGCACGACAGAGCCCCGCCAGCCAACTGTAACCCTCCTCCCGCATTCACCGTTGCCTCTCGAGGCATGCACATTGCCTGCTCATGTGCCCGCCCCCAACTCCTTACCAAACACATCCTGATTCGCTTTGCTCTGTGCTATAGTCCACATGCACCTCTGAGCCACGTTGACTGTTCATTTTCCTAACATGGACACCGCTTCACATGTATTTCATGGAAACAACTCTTCTTTCAAGGTTATACAAATTCCTGCATCTGGTAACTGTTTCTTTCTATCAGTCGGATATTTCTGGAAAAATGTCATCGATGAAACTGTTGCTCTCAAACTTCACAACATGACTGTAACCTTTGTTTGCCAACATTGTGATAACTTCGGCAACGTGCTGTCTGTTGTTCTTAGTCACGGAAGCATAGTCATACAATCTGCTCAACAATACGCTGACTACATGAATACTTCCAGAGTTTATGGTGGCGAGGCAGAAATTGTGGCGATGTCCCAAATACTTCCAGCTACTATCACCATTCACTTCAGAGAATGTCCTTCATTCCCTGAAGAATTTCTTAGCAGTCTTACTCCCACTGGCATGCCTCCGCATAAACTCAAAATTAAAATTGGTTCAGTCGTCATGCTTCTCAGAAACCTCATGCCAGCAAGAAGTCTCTGTGATGGCACTAGACTGACTGTTCTAGAGTGTAAAACTATCGCAGCTGCTACCTCACAAACTGTCCTTATGTCCCGGATTTCCCTGACCCCATCAGATTCTAATTTGCCTTTTACTTTTACACGCAGACAATTTCCTGTTAGATTAGCCTTTGCAATAACAATTAATAAGGCACAGGGCCAAACTTTCAAAAAGATATGCCTGTATCTGCCAAAACCAGTTTTCAGTCACGGACAATTGTATGTTGCTCTCTCACAGTCGTATCCTCAAACCCACCCCATTTGGACAACTGTGTCTTTCAGGAAGTGTTCACCCATCAATAAATAATTATGTGGCGTATACTACGCCATGGGTCAGCTAGTTGTTATTATTGCATTAAGACTTACTATGCTTATCCTGCACCACTTTCTAACACCATCCCCTGGGTTTATTATCTTATTACTTTAAGATTGCTGAAGATTATATTATATATTTTATGCTTATAGTTTGTTAATGATTATATATAATCATAGTTTGTTAATGATTATATTTTAGGCATACAGTATTTAGACTATATTGGCAATAGATATCTCTACTTTTTTAATCCTTGTCTCACACGTGCGCATGGGGAACAGTTGAAGGGCCTAGTTCAGGGGGCAGCGGAGTGTACTGACTATCTCTCTCAGTCCCTTGCAGACCTTTCCCGGGAAATCCCGCCTCTTGCCGGCCCCAAGGATGACGTCACTTCCAACCATGCGGACGCCACTCCCAGTTCCTGCTACGATGACGTCATTTCCTTTTCAGGCCTTTAAAACTGCCATCTTGCCTCAGTAAAGTGAGTTCTGTTCTGGACTCTGAACCATTCACTTCTTGTACAGAAAACAAGCAATTTTGCAGCCAAGCATATTATACGGGTGGCTGCCCCAAACCTTTGTGATGTCTCGGACTCATTCTTCTGACATCCTAGAACACCGCTGCGTGGGGGCTTGTTTTTACTTTGGACGTGCTCTGTCTCTAGGTATGTCAGAGGACCGAGACTTTGTGAAGTGGGGTCCAGCCTCACGTGGGGAGGCAAAATGGGGGGTGGGGGGATAAGGGGGGGAGAGAAAGAGAGCAGACTATATCTAATCTATCCTTTTAATCCTTATAATTATAACTACCAACATAACAATAGGCTGCATGGCAATAACTCATGGGAAAATAGGAAATTAAGGTTAAAACTGTCTTACTTCCAGTTAAGACAAAAAAAGACATAAAAAACTCAGAATCAATGTTTCCATGATAGGACAGTTAACTTTGTGAGCTGGAATGTTAAAGGCCTGAATCACGAATTAAAGAGAAAGAAAGTACTCTCTCACTTAACAGGTTTAAACACTAAAATAGTATTTTTACAGGACACCCACTTACTAAGCAAGGATCAGTTCCATCTGCAAAAGGACTGGCCTGGCCAAATGTTCCATTCTAGCTATACAAAGAAAACTAGAGGTTTGGGAATCCTCATACATAGAACAGTCTCATTTGTAGCATCAGATGTAGTATCTGATCCTGAAGGGGAATATGTGATGGTCATGGGCAACTTATTTAACTGTAAAATGATTTTGATAAATGTTTATGCACTGAATGTCGATGATAAGGAATTCATACAAAACGTATTTGCATCCATTCCCAATGTGAACACTCATAAAATTATAATGGCCGGGGACTTTAATTGTGTTTTAAATCCACTCTTAGATAGGACTCTTGTCACAGGGGGGATGACATCTAACACTGCAAAGATAATTACACAGTTTGTAACTGACCACAACTTATCAGATCCCTGGAGGTTTCTAAACCAAAACTCAAGAACATATTCTTTCTACTCATCAGTACATCATTGCTACTCAAGAATAGATTATTTCTTTATAGATAATAATTTCTTGCCTACGATTAAATCTTGCAAGTTTGATGCTATTGTTATTTCCGACCATGCACCTCTGATCTTGGAGCTAAAGTCACTATGCCCCACACACTGACCTCGTAGATGCCGTCTTAACCCGCTTCTATTAGCAGACAAGAACTGTACAGAATTTATATCCAAACAAATCGGTTTCTTCCTAGAGACAAATACATCCTCAAAGGTTTCTGCAGGAATACTCTGAGAAACTCTAAAGGCCTTCTTAAGAGGACAGATTATTTCACATCTTTCCCACAGGAATAAATTAGAAACCAAGAAATCACAACTAAAAAGCAAAATTACTAGAATAGATGAAGAAGATGCCAGGTTTCCAAGCGAGGTTCTACATAGGAAAAGGCAGGCTCTGCATTCAGAACTCAACCTCTTGACAACTAAAGAAACTGAACAACTAATTTATACTGTAAATCCAGGCATCATTACTATGAACATGGAAAGAAAGCTAATAAGCTTTTAGCTCAACAAATCCAACAAGCAAGAAGTTCGCAATGCAATTCCAGTAATCACCAACACGAACGGAGACAAAATGATTGACCATAAAAATATAGTGCACACATTTAGAGACTGCTATAAATCCTTATATTCTACTGAGTTTAAAGAAGACAAAACACAATCTAATGCATTTCTGGATACGTTACAGCTAACACAAATAGATACTTTTAGTGCGGAGGAACTGGATAAACCTCTGGCACTATCAGAATTACTAGATGCTATAAAGTCACTTCAAGGCGGGAAAGCAGCAGACCCTGATGGCTACCCTGCAGAATTTTATAAGAAATTCTCTGCTCAGCTAGCTCCCCTCCTATTAGCAACATTTACAGAAGCTAGAGACAATCAAATTCTACCTCAAACTTTTCGCCAAGCATTAATCACCGTCTTTCCTAAACAAAATAAGGACTTATTACAATGTGCATCATACAGACCAATTTCACTTCTGAATAATGATGTTAAGATATTCTCAAAAATCATAGCTAGAAGGATGGAGAAAGTGCCGCCTTCAGTAATATCACAAGATCAAACTGGATTTATCAAGGGTCGACACTTATCCTCCAATCTTCAACACCTGTTTAATGTAATATACTCACCAACAAAGTCAAACACCCCAGAAATATTATTATCATTGGATGTAGAAAAAGCATTTGACATGATTGAATGGAAATACCTTTTCACTACATTAGAGAAATTTGGGTTTGGCCTGAACATTTGTGCATGGATCAAACTGCTGTATACCAATCCAGAAGCTTCAGTTTGTATTAACAACATTTGTTCAGACTACTTTAAACTAGAACGTTGTACCAGACAAAGATGTCCCTTGTCACCACTGCTAATTGCAATCGCCATTGAACCACTAGCAGTTCACTGTTGAAATGCTGATCAGATAAATGGGATTATCAGAGAAGGACTGGAACAGAAAATTTCTCCTATATGCAGATGATATGGTACTGTATATATCAGACCCACAAAATTCTGTGCCTGCAGTCTTAACAGCACTTACAGAATTTCAAAAGATCTCTGGTCTCAGAATTAATTTGAAGAAAAGTATGCTCTTTCCAGTGAATTCTCAAGCACACAATATCATATTGGACACCTTTCCTTTTATTATTGCAGATCAGTTTAAATACCTAGGGGTAAACATCACAAGTAAACACAAAGCTCTTTATCAACAAAATTTTGCCAAATGTATGGAAAAAATTAAGCAAGACTTGCATAGATGGTCAACCCTTTATCTCACTCTAGCTGGAAGAATTAACGTTGTTAAGATGAATATTCTTCCTAAGCTTTTTTTTTATTTCAAAACATTCCAATATACATCAATAAATCATTTTTTAAGCAATTAAATTAAAAAATAACCTCATTTATTTGGAACTCAAAACATCCATGTATCCAAAGAATGACCCTACACAGACCTAAGGCAGAAGGTGGCATGGCTTTACCTGACTTTCAGTTTTATTACTGGGCAGCAAACACACAAACTATAAAAACCTGGACACAAATAGATGAACATACACAGGCTTGGTCCGCAATAGAAGTAAAATCCTGCAGTACTTCTTTTTATTCCCTGATTTGTGCTCCAATAAATGCAAGTTATCGGCAATATACTAATACAGTAATCCCTCCTCCATCACGGGGGTTGCGTTCCAGAGCCACCCGCGAAATAAGAAAATCCGCAAAGTAGAAACATATGGTTATTTTTATATATTTTAAGCCCTTATAAACTCTCCCACACTATTATAAACATTTCACGCACAATTATACAGCATAAACCCTTTGTATTCTCTTAGATATTAGGTAAGATTCGTTGAAATTATACATACAGTAAACCCTAAATATTATTTTAAAGATATCGAGCGTCTCCAATATCACATATGTTACAGCTATTACGACAGACAGGCCACCAGCAATAAATACGTACAATGCCAGAAAAATTGTATACAGTAAAATGTCTGTACAGTGACACTAAACCAATGTACATGTAATAAGTACTGTACGTAAATAATTAATTATGGTTACTCACCAACAATGACACGATGACTTGTCCGATAACGATGAGTTTAATTTTACTGCACAACAAAGGATAGCGTTACAGCTCTTCTAAAGGAGCCTCTTCAGGCGACTGTTTAGCACCGCCGTTGTTCTTCTTCCATCACTCTTCAATCCAAATCCCTAAAGCAGATTCCATCCAGACTACTGCCTTATCACGTCCACTTGCAACTCGTTTTGCGGCCGTAGATCTTATATGCTTTTCCTCCTTTTTAAATAAAAAGAATCGTGGACTCATTTATGCTGTAATGGTGTCCTGCAGCGGTGAAGCTGTTTCCTTCCTTCAACATATCCAAAACATTTACCTTTTCTGCAATCATTTGCATCTTCTGTTGGCACTTGGGCACGTTAATGCTGAATGAGTGAGATTAGACTTCCTGGTTAATGCAGCACTCCATCGCTGAGCCAATCAGCAGCACACAGGAACTTAACCGTGTGCTCTGATTGGGTAGCTTCTCAGCCATCCGCCAATAGCGTCCCTTGTTTGAATTCAAATGGGCAAATCAACTGAGGAAGCACACGTACTGTAGACCGCAGACATCCGCGAAGCAGTGAAAAATCCGCGATATATATTCACATATGCTTACATTTAAAATCCGCGATGGAGTGAAGCCGCGAAAGACGAAGCGCGATATAGCGAGGGATCACTGTAACCCAATTGTGCTTCACTCACTCAGAATATGGAACCAATGTAGAAAGCATTTTAAGATGGAGAAGCTTTTATTTGTGGCACCTGTGTAAGAGAACCACCTCTTTCAACTCTTACAAACATATGCAGTTTTTAATATCTGGACAAAATGTGGGATTAAATTGTTCAGAGATCTTTATATAGACAACATCTTTGCATCCTACGAACAATTACATTCCAAATTTAATTTTCCAGCTACACATTTCTTTCACTATCTTCAAATTAGGAACTTTGTTAAAAAGAACCTGCCCGATTTTCCTCATCTTGCACCCTCGTCCATGCTGGAAAAAATATTGCTCAATTTCAAGGACTTAGATTCCATGTCTGCAATATATAAAATTATTTTACAGTCCCTCCCTTTCAAAGATCCAAGAGGACAATGGGAAAAAGATCTCTTAATCAATATATCAGAAAGGGAGTAGAAAGTAGCAATGCAGAGACTTCACTCGAGCTCCATATGCGCAAAGCATGCAATTACTCAACTCAAAATTATATATCAAGCACATCTGTCTCGCTTAAAACTGTCCAAAATGTTTCCAGGGCAAGATCCAACCTGCAAACGCTGTAATCAAGTCCCATCCTCACTGGGTCACATGTTTTGGGCCTGCGCCAAATTAACATCATTTTGGACCAAAATGTTGAAGTGCCTCTCAGACAGCCTTGGTGTCACAATCCCTCCTAACCCATTAACAGGTGTGTTTGGTGTTCTTCCAGATGGGTTTAAATTGGAGAAGGACAAACAAATGGTGATTGCATTCACTACACTTTTGGCACGCAGACTGATTTTGCTAAACTGGAAGAATCCTAACTCTCCTTTTTTAAGTCAGTGGGTAACCGATGTTTTATACTATTTGAAATTGGAAAAAATCAAATATTCAGTTAAAGGATCTGTACAGAATTTTTTTTAAAACCTGGCAGGATATAATCAATAAAATTTTAGAATAAGCTCTTAAAGCACCAAGGAAGTAATTATCTACGCATTTCTTTTTCCTCTCCATTCATCTCTACTGGTCTATTAAACTCATGAATTTAGGTATGTTTACAAGCCTTAAGTTTTACCCCGTTGGTCTCTCTCTCTCAGGGGTGGGGGTCGAGTTGTTTTTCAATCCTATTTTTTGTAAAAATTGATCGATTTGTATAAATGATTACAATAAAATTAATAAAATAAAAAAAAAGACTGCATGTTCCCATCTCGTTGGACTAGGAGGTCTATCTGCTGATTCAGTGGGTGCCAGGACAACATTCTCACCATTAATGTCAGCAAAATAAGAAGAAGGTCATAGACTTCAGGAAGCACAAGGCAGACCACACTACTATTGATATCAGAGGATCTTAAAATTTCTTGAGGTGTGACGGAACACACAGGGTAGCTGCTAAAACAGGGTTAACAATGGCCAAAGCACACAGGATGGATAAAAACAACACAATATAGTGGTGGCTGAAGGAAAAAGAAAAAGGATCTCATAATACATACAAATAAAACTAGACTAAATCAGGGACATCCTTCAATGTATGTCCCTGTGACTCAAAAAAGAGAGAGCAGCACATGGAGGTATTCAGAGAAGGGAAATAAAGAGGACCCTTGGACTGAAGCACATACAGTATCCTAAACTCTGACATGCTAAGAGAATACAACCTAGGACGCTTTGTGGTGTCCTAATCCAGGTCTTCCATATTATTAGAGGCATTGACAAACTTGATTCATTGGGATTCTTTCAGATCACAGTGAAAAACCAAGTACTCAAAGAAACAAGTGGAAAGGAAGGAATCAAGGTACAAAAAGATGTGGGAAACTAGAGCAACTTCTGAGTTGTGTAGTTAAAAAAGAAATTTTGACAATTTTTAAAAGCTGTCTGGATGTGATACTGGGATAACTCAGCTTTGCTCCATGGCCTGAATGTGCACCTCTTGTTTGTCAAATTTCTTTATGTTCTAATGATCCGGAAAGCAAAAAACTGTTCCCTTTAGAAGTCCCACTTACTACGCTATGAGGTATTGTTCTATTGCCTTTTCACACATTTCTTTACAATAAACAAAATGCAATTTTGGCAGTATGGGGTTAAAAGGCATATTTTGTATAGAGGAAATGTTTGATAAAATAAATAAAAGGTAGGCTTTCAAGTGATCTGCATGAGTTTTCTTCTGTAAACATTAATCATAGTTAGCACTGGGCACAAGCTGGATTGATTCAGTGTGAGCTGAAAGTTTAGCCAATACTGTAATACAAAAAAATCAATTGGTCTTTCATGTAGAAAAGTAAATATTCCCTAAATGCATTGCAGCCAATTTCACTTTGTGTCTCTGAGCTTTTGCCAGGTCAGACTTGTCAGCTGGAGAACTGTGTCTCAACTTGAGTTTTCTTTTGTGATCAATGTTTTTTCAGAGAAATTTTAATTTTCATAGCAGTGTGAAACAGTAGCTACCTCTTTTCATAAGTGCTTGATTCTATGAGAGAATGTAGTTGGCAGGAGTTTATTCTGAAGCGCAAAGCAGTCCGTCCTGGATTCTTTTATAATTATGATGGTGTTTAAAGTTTATTGAAAAATTGGAAATTTTGAACTCCTCAAATCGTAGAACCCTAGCAGATAGGTTTTATATATATATATATATATATATACATTAAATAGTGCAATGCCTTTTGACGCTGCTCTTTACCCTCTTAACTCTCCTGTCATGCTTCCCACTCCATCCACATGTAGCCTCTTCTGAGGGCTGCCCTTAACTTCATTCCTACTTGAGAATTGACAGCTGTGACTACAGACCAGCCATGTGATACTCAGGGCACAGCTTTTATATGAGAGTTTCTGCCTTAGTCCCAGGCTGTTCATTGAGGCTTGCCAGAGTATCAAATCATTTTTGTTGTGTTTGTGTTTCTAGATTCTGCTTAAGGCTTCATGGATGTTTTAATTCATCCTCTTGTTCTTGATCTTATCTCTTTGCCTAGTGATATCACTGCTAATGGGCTGAGAGTCAAGTTAAGTTTATTGCCGTGTATGCACAGTACAATGAAATTCTTACTTGAATTTCTCCTCGTAGCAAAAGCCAAAAATGCAACACATAAAATAAATGTTAAATAAGTAAACGAATAAATAAATTAAAAGGATATGTAGCCTGCAACATACAGTATTTAGTGGTTTTAGAAATGATTCAAACCCTTGGATTTAAGTTCAGGCGTTGGCTAAGAAATTCAACGAAATTCCCAGCGTTGTCCCTCAGCCACTCCTGAATTGTCTTTGCTTTTTTCTGAGGGTCATTGTCCTGCTGAAGGTTACCCTTTGGCCCAATCTAATGTCCAGGGAGCTCTGGAGCAGGTTTTCATTAAGGATACAGTATCTCTGTATTTTGACACATTCATCTTTCCATCAGCCCTATCTAGTCTACCAATCCCTGCCACTGAAAAACAACCCCACATCATGATGCTGCCATCATCCTGCTTTTATCACTGGAATGGTATTGCATAGGTGAAGAACAGTGCCTGGTTTCCTCCAAGCGTGATGCAAACTTGGTTTCGACAAAGTAGAAATTTTTATTTCTGACAGTCCTCTCTCCAGACCTTCTCCTTCTCCAGACAGATGTGTGCCTTTCCTAGTCATGTCCAATCTCAGTTGAATTAGCCACAGGTGGACATCAAACAAGGAGTAGATGTCATGTTTCAGCCAGCATTTTCTCCTTGTCTATGGTTCAATTTCATATTTTGGGTCTATTTTGTCTAATTTTATGTTAGTTATTTGTATTTATTATATTCATTTGTATTTTGGAAAAGGGGAAGAACCTTAGTTATATCCTTTGTGCTTTATGGGTGGTCCCACGATGGGTGGGGCCACCTGCCCATCACTTCCAGGAATGGCCCTCCACCCAATTTAAAGGATGACCTCCCATAGTTCCTGGCGGTTCATTGAATGCACTGGGAGTGGAGAGTATTTTGGTAAGTTTATGTGCTATTGCTTTTCAACCCTTTTGACTTTGCCTCTTGGATTTTGTTTTTGATACCATGCTTATTGATATTTTTGAACATCCGCACTGTTTTTCAACCATGATTTTTGGATTCCATTTTGGGACTATTTTTTACTGTGTATCGCTTTGCTGTTTCAGGCATCTCCTTGTGCTCTTCGGAGCTTTGGGACTTCCACAGCCATTTAGTGAAAATAAACCTTGTATTTTAGCAAGATTTGTCTCTGCCCTTTTTGTTTCTAGTCAGGGTATGTTGATGGCATTTACCCCATCTAGTGGGCAACCTTGGGACTGATTTTGCAGATGTGCTTTTTGAACTCAAGCAACCTCAGGACAGTAGAAACATCCATCCATCCATCCATTTTCCAACCCGCTGAATCCGAACACAGGGTCACGGGGGTCTGCTGGAGCCAATCCCAGCCAACACAGGGCACAAGGCAGGAAACAATCCTGGGCAGGGTGCCAACCCACCGCAGGACACACACAAACACATCCACACACCAAGCACACACTAGGGCCAATTTAGAATCACCAATCCACCTAACCTGCATGTCTTTGGACTGTGGGAGGAAACCGGACTGCCCGGAGGAAACCCACGCAGACACGGGGAGAACATGCAAACTCCACGCAGGGAGGACCCGGGAAGCGAACCCAGGTCCCCAGATCTCCCAACTGCAAGGCAGCAGCGCTACCCACTGCGCCACCGTGCCGCCCCAGTAGAAACATCTCACTGATAATCATAAGAATGGGATGCACCTGAGCCACATTTCAAGTATCATAGCAATGAATATGAATACTTGGGTCAATGTGATATTTCAGTTTTTTATTTTTAATAAATTTGCAAACATTCTTAAAATGTTGTTTTCAGCTTATCATTCTGGGATACTGAGTCTTGCTTGATGTGATGAAAAATTGAATTTAAATCATTTTAGGATAAGGTTGCAACATAAAAAAATGTGTAAAGAGTGAAAGGGTCTGAATACTTTCTAAATCATTGTGAATATAATACTTGTTATTATGACTGCTTGATTGAGCAGGATGGCAGAGGTCTTTAAGGAGCCTGTTTGCCATTCTATGGCAGTGAGTGTTGTGTCCTGACCAGAAGGCAGCTGATGTCAGTAGTATTCTGTGCCGCCTTCACCACCCTCTGCAGTACTTTACCATCTTGAGCCATGCAGCTGCTCTGTGAGGATGTGTTGCAGTTGAGATGGATGCTACTGTGCACCTGTAGAAGTTTGTGAGAACAAATGGAGAAATGTGAGCTGCTCTCAGACATATGAGGATGTAGAGGCACTGGTGATGAGCGTTTTTGACAAGAGCCATAATGTGTTGTTCTTCTCTCTTCAGGTTGTCGGTTATATTGACCTTGTGCCTGATTTTTGACAATATCTGTTCCTGGTTCAGCAAGGCTGGCTGCTAATACACTGTAATTGATCTAATTGTTCCTCATATTCTTTGTGTGAATGTGGCGCCTGCTTCCACTGTCACCAGAATCACACATCTGAGTCCATCACTTACCAGTAGTAGTAGTAATAATAGTAATAATATTATCACATATGTTTAATCTGGGAGAAGCCTCACTGAAAATGAGGTGCCAGTCAAAGCAGAGCCGCAATGGGTGATGTGACAGAATTCTATAAGTACCATATTGGAAAGCTATCCAAGTTGTTTGTATTGATTTTATATAAAACTAGGGGGCTTCGCTCGCCAACCCCGTGTTTGGTTTTCTGGATACACACTTTTAAGATTTTTTTTTCTTTGAATTGTTGCTATTTCATTAGTTTCACTTTAACTTCAGAACTTCTGTAAAAACAATATTTGGAATTTTTCGAGTCCCAACATGCTAAATCTTTTAAATGAGGTCCGTGAGACATGTGTTTAATGACTTTGTACCATAATTCAGGATAGGTTTCTCTGTTTGGAATTTCAGCACAGACAAAACCATCTACATCATCAGCAGTTAATAATTTTTTTTGCAAAGTGAGGTAAACCCTGTTTTTGAAATTCTCTGACTTAAACTTCAAAGCCTTACAATATTTACATACTTCTGACATATCACCTATGTCCATATATTTGATCTCTATTCGCCTTTTTATTATTTCTCCGAGTAATAATTTCTCTTTGTTTGCGCTAATGCGATGTTTACTTTCTTTGTTTTGACACTTTCGTTTTATTGTGCTTTCATATTCTGTATCTTGCTCTGCATGTGTTTCACGGCTACTTTTTTTTTGAGTCTTTTGAATTCCACTGTTTTCATTATCTCTAACCTGCTCTGCATGTGTTTGGCCCCCTTGTTTTTTAACCTCTTTATGATGTTTTACTTTGTTTTCTACTCTTTGTCTTTTATTTCTGACCTTGCTTTGTCCTGCTTTTTTTTCAATGACACCTGGTCCGTGCTGATTATTTTCCCTTTTTTCGAGTGATAATTTCCATTTGTTTGCGCTACTGCGATCTTTACTTTCTTTTTTCTGGTACTTTCTAATTTTCCTGCTTTCATATTCTTTAACTTTCTCTGCATTTGTATCGCGCCGTTTTTTTTTGAGCCTTTTGAATTCCACTGCTTTCATAATCTCTAACCTGCTCTGCATGTGTATAGCGCCAACGTTTTTGAACGTCTTTATGAAGTTCTATTTTGTCTTTTAATTCTGAGCCCAATTGGACGTGCTTTTTTTCCAGTTCCACTTGTTCTGGGCTGATTATTACTTTCCTTATTTTCTGAATTTGCACCTAGATTATTCTTACGCTTTTGAGTCTCTTTTCTCCACACTGCTCTTTCATCTTCGCTTAGCCGTTGACGTTTCATCTATAACATATTGTCCTTATACGCTTTATGTGTGGTGAGAGCCCTGGATCTGTGTGTGCTCAAAGCCTTTGCACGACTGAGTGTTTGGCTGCCCGTGGTCTTATTTGATATTGGTTGTAAGTAGGGCGTGTCTTGCAAGAATCTCATGTTCCACGTCCTCGTGAGACGGTCCTGGGTCAATCTCTTGGCACAAAGTCTCATGTTTATGGTCCCCGCGAGACGCTCCGTGGCCAATCTCTTTCATCTCGCGGGTCTTTTAAGTGTCTTCTGTGATCTTCACGTGAAGATCACGTCTCGTCTCCCTAGTCTTCTCTCCCAGGATTTTTTTTTATAATAGTTTTTTTTATGAACCTTTAAAACACTCTCTGATAGAGCACAACAGAAAACAAACCTACAGCATATGAAAAGGGACTGAATATTAACATAGCCCAATTAATATGGGATAAGACATTGCTCTGTAACCCCTGTGTGTCATAAAAAATGAAAGAGAGGTACCACTAGGGCACCTTTAGAAATCCATCTGAGGCAGGAGTTGGTGCCACTGTCATTGCCAGGTGGAATTGATTAGTCTGCTGCCCCCTAAAGCCATTGTGAGCTCTTTACTTTCAAGTGAGTGTGGCTTATCGGTTTCTAGTCTTAGTTATTGATGTGCATTGCTGTACTTGTTTTGTTCTTCTGGTCTTTTTCAGTTGATCTTCATTTGGCATTTGCTAATGGATTTTTTCCCAGCTTGAAGCTTGGGTTCTTTCTGATATTTTAGCATCATCTTTGCATGTTCTTATTTTAGTTTTGTATTGATTGGTTTGCATGATGGCCTTTATTTATTACACCAGATTTTCTTTTAAACCTGCTGTCCAAATTTGGCCTAAATTACTCTGAAAAGAAAGTCTCTTCTCCCAGGGCAGACATGAACCCTTGGTACCCACTTCAGTCTCCATGCTCGGCTGTGTGTTACAGTATGTAATTGTAAAGACACACAGAGGGCGAAGGAAAATGTGAGATGTCGAAGGGAGCAGGAGATGCAAACGAGTACTGTATATACTCTCATATAAGTCAGGTCTTGAAACCCGAAAAATTGATCATAAAATCAGACCCTGACTTATACGCCCATTCAAAAATACAACACTTAGATTTTTTTTTTACATCTTCTTGCTTCCTCCAATTTCACATCAGTTTCTAAGATGCATTGAATTTTGTTGCAGCAGTGCAGTTACCTATTTCTTTCGCTACTTCAATGACTTTTAATTTAAAACCAGCTTCATATTTTCTTCTGATTGAACACTCCATCGTAGATATGCAGATATGCAAAACAGTGCAAACGTCGCTTTTGAATAGTTCGGGTATTACCGTGTGGTCATGTAGGCACAATACATAGAAAAAAAAGGCAGTATGCTCCGTGGTTACTCTCTCAGGTGGGTGTTAGCATATCATAATCTCTTGGACCAATAGCATGAGTTTTCTGCTTTCGACTTATACGACCAACATTATAAAATACCAGAAATTATATGGATAAATCAAGCCCCGTCTTATCCATGGGAGAACTTAAATGCGAGTATATACAGTAATAGCAAAGCTGTGCAGAAAGTTAAAAATGGAAGATCAACAGATACTGACAACCAAGAACAAAAACCAAAACCAAAAGCAAACTCGAACCCAACCTAGCACAAGGCCTATCTGTGATTTCAGCTAACTACACTAAAGATTTTGAAGGAGGTTTTATGTACCAAGGGATAGCACGGCTTGAAGCTGCAGATTTATTTAAATTGTGACATCCCTGACACCAGAAATGAGACGACAGAAATCATGTGATGCATTCAAAAATTAAATTAAACAATTAAAAACAAGAAAGGATTAAAAATACAAAATTACAACTAAAATGAAACTACAAAACATATTTATGATAATAGCAAAACACTACAGAGACCAAAATACACAAAGGAAACACATTTTAAAGGTGTTATTCATTCATTTAGTTCTAATTTGTGTTTTTTTTTACTTCATAATTTTGTTTTAATTTTTTTTTTAATTTTGATGTTTTGTTTTGTTCCTGTCTTGCTTTTCTTTTTACGTAAGTAATCTCTGGTGGCTGGAAGATCAGGCTAAATAGTGCAGAGGTGATTGACTGTTTTTGGGGACTACCCAGTTAAGCAAAAGAAGAAAAAAAGGGGTAGGTTTGTTTTAATGATTTTTAATTATGTTAATATTTTAAATGAATCGACCCGTTGCAGCATAATTGTTTGTGCCTGTCGTTGGGTACCAGATTTCAAACCAAAAGGGGAATAATAGGGTGAAAAAAAATATTTTGCTGTAGGGATCCTAGTGCTTATCACCTGACTAGGAGGCGTAGTTGGGATTTCCTTATATGGTGACAGAAGTCCAAGAACATCGGCTTTCTTTTGTTGCAATGTTATCCTCTGAATCCCTTTTAGCTGTCCTTTTCCTGTGGATCATTAGCAATCTTCTCTGTGTGCTTTGGTTTCTGGAGGCCATTTGTATTCTTGAGTAACACCCATCCAGTGTATTTTGATGTTACTGGTGTGTGACTTAACAGTGGCAGTTCAGCCCCTTTCAAGCCTTCTGAGGACCCTTCTTGTGACTCTTATTATTACCACTCATTTCTCAACCAGTTTAATTGCAACTGTTTTGTGTTCTGTTGCATTCATCGTTTGTATTCTATGGTGGCTGATTAGGCTTTCACAGGTATTCATAAATCAAACATGTTATGTGTATGACTAGCAGGCTGTGTAACTGGCTGGCTGCCGGCTGGTGTTTGATGGTGATATCCCCCTCTAGTGGGCATTATTGGAAGCGCTTGTTGAACTTATTGGGACTTAAGTATTTTTGGACTCCAAGTTCACCGGTATTAAGAAGTCAATACCGAGCCTCTTCTGTCCAGTATATGTAAGAAGGGGTTCCTTTTTTATGTCTTTGTCATTTTTAATTCTTTAACTACTACTATATTATGTTATTATCATAATTTATGTTTAATCTTTATGCAATTGTGTATTGTTGTCACTTTTGTTTATTGTTTGGTTTCTATGTGTGGATCCATTTTCTGCCCTGCCCCTTGTTTTTTGTGTCTGGTTACCTGCCAGTTTCCAATGACATACTTCTTAGCCCTCTAAAGGATCATGGGAATTGCAGTTCCTCTGTGATACATTTATTTGTGCTGGCATTGGCATGTTCTCCTCATATACTTTACTTACTCTTTAGATTTTTTTTGCTGGCTTTTTTGACATTTTTGCCCTGCTGATGGATCTTGATTTCTGTTTAGTGTTTTGGGACTTGGTTTCTGAAGATTGCCTTTATGGAAACTCCTTTTTGCCTTGTTTGGCTGTTTTGGGCTTTTGGTCTGTATTTCCCCTTTTTTGAAATACATCTTTTATTTATAAAGATTTTTTGATTGCCCTTTCATCCCCAGATGAGGTTTATAGTCATCTTTACTGCGGTAAGGTTGGGAATATGCTGTGCTGCCATAGCACATTCAGTCTGTTGTGCTGTAGGCCGAAGCCAGCCAGTAGAACTGGCAGTCAAGGCTGCCTGGGAGTGAGCCATATCTGGGCAGGCTAGTGAGGAGTCTGGCCTGCTTTTTGGACCTGTTTTGGAGGTCTCACACCTTTTCACCAAGTGTGTGCTGCTACAACATAGCAGTATGTGTCTTAACTATATGATCTCTTTGTAATGTCGACAGCTCCTCTGAAGGGGATTCACTGAAAAAATGTCTTTGTTTCAATCTTTTTTAGTGTGTAAGTACTGTACTTGTAAAATAACATCAGCCCAATTGGATATTATGGTAATGTTTATGGTAATTTTTATCAGTAATATTTTTCAGTTTTTCGAAATCAGATCAAGGGCTCATCCATCATGTTACAGAAGTACTAACTTGACAAGGTCAGAGTAGTTGTTATGTGAAAATATATAAATGTCCTTTCCATGCCTCTGCTGAGATGGGAAAACCTATTGGAAGGACAATGTTCTCAGAAGCACTTCACAAATCAGGCATTTGTATTAGAGTGGCTAGTCAGAAGCCAATGCATATGGCAGTCCGCTTGGAGTCTGAGAGAATGAGGAAAAAGAATTGTAGTTTGATGAGACAAAAATGAAACACTTTGGCCACTATGTCTGGCAAAGACCAGATGGTGGTGACAGCATCATGCTATTGGGGTGCTTCACAGTGGCAGGTAAAGGGAGACTGGTCAGAATAAATAAGGGAAAGATGATTGAAGCTAAAGACTGGGGCAATAGTTTACCTTTCAGTATGACAATGACCTGAAGCATACAGCCATGACAATGCTAGAGTGGCTTCGAGACAAATCTCTGAGTGGTCCAACCAAAGCCCACCCTTAAACTTAAAATCTGTGGAGGGAGCTGATGATGACAGTTTATAAACACCCCATCCAATCTACTGGACCTTGAGAGAATCTGCCAGGAAGGATGGGATAAGCTGCCCAAATCCAGAAGTACAAAGCTTATTGAAACTTGCAGAAGAAGACTTGAAACTGTAATTGCTGCTAAAACGGTTTCATGATTTCAGTTTTTAATTTTTAATAAATTTGCAAACCTGTCTGAAAATGTTTTTATTTTGTTATTATGGGTTATTGAGAATAGATTGACAAGCAGTAATGGCAAATTTATCCATTTAAATTAAATCTACAAAACAATTAAGTGGGCAGAAAGTTGAGGGGTCTGAATACTTTCCAAATCCACTGTATATAAAACCCCACCATAAGGAAGAGTCTCTGTAAAACCCCTCAATGCGCCCACAGCATGACTAAGGCTATGGAAGTCCTTATATGGAATATTAAAGTGCGCCTGACCTGCTTTATTACTTATGTGCTTAATCAGGGACCCTAATCCCCATGGTTCAATTAGAAGACCACAGAGAAGTGTAAGAGCAGCCAGACCTATTAAAGTTATTGTTAATGGTAAATCCACATAAGTATTACTGTATATGCTCATGTATAAGTTGGGTCTTGAAACCTGAAAAATCGATCATAAAATCAGACCCTGACTTATACACCCGTTCAAAAATGCAACACTTAATTTTTTTATTTTTTTTTTACATCTTTTTGCCTCCTCCAATTTCACACCAGTTTCTCAGACGCATTGAATTTTGTTGCAGCAGCATAGTCACCAATTTCTCTCGCTACTTCAACGATGTTGAATTTAAAACTAGCTTCATATTTTCTTCTGATCGAACGCTCCATCGTAGATAAGGGAAGCTCTAACAATAAAGGTGTATAAGGGTGTGAGGTACAAAAAGCACAAATCAGTGCAAACATTGCTTCAGAATCTTTCGGGGTATTACCGTGTGGTCATGTAGGCACAATAGAGAGAGAAAGAGGTTAGGAGCACACACTGATACAATGCATTGTCGCACCCACATAGAAAAGAAAGGCAGTGTGCTCCATGGTTTCTCTCTCAGGTGGGCATTAGCATATCATAATCTCTTGGACCAATAGCGTGAGTTTTCCACATTCGACTTATACGATCGACATTATAAAATACCAGAAATTATACAGTAAAATCAAGTCCCGACTTATCTGCAGGAGAACTTATTTGCAAGTATATACGGTAATTTGATTAGAATATGAATTTCACATTACTACATAAAAAATGGACGATACTGTTTTACCCATATAAGCTAAAATGATAATGGAATACTCTTAATGTTCTGCTACTGTATATTTCCAGATTGACAACAGACTAATCTCAGAATGGTAGATAGACAGCTAGATACAAATATGAACTGTTAGATAGAAAGCTATAAAGACATATAGTTTTCTGATCATATGTACATACTGTATGTATGTATGTCAAAACATAAGTCATAGTGTATCTGATAACATATATAAACTTAACTAGCAAAATACCCGCGCTTCGCAGCAGAGAAGTAGTGTGTTAAAGAGGTTATGTAAACATTTATATATACATAAACATATATACATATATATACATATCTACATATACACATATCTACAGATACATATACAGTAATCCCTCGCTATATCGCGCTTTGCCTTTCGCGGCTTCACTCCATCGCGGATTTTATATGTAAGCATATTTAAATATATATCGCGGATTTTTTGCTGGTTCGCGGATTTCTGCGGACAATGGGTCTTTTAATTTCTGGTACATGCTTTCCTCAGTTGGTTTGCCCAGTTGATTTCATACAAGGGACGCTACTGGCAGATGGCTGAGAAGCTACCCAACTTACTTTTCTCTCTCTCTCTCTTGCGCTGACTTTCTCTGATCCTGACATAGGGGGATTGAGCAGGGGGGCTGTTCGCACACCTAGACTATACGGACGCTCATCTAAAAATGCTGAAAGATTATCTTCACGTTGCTACCTTCTGTGCAGCTGCTTCCTGAAGCGACATGCTGCACGGTGCTTCGCATACTTAAAAGCCCGAAGGGCACGTATTGATTTTTGATTGAAAAACAAACTCTGTCTCTCTCTCTCTCTCTGCTCCTGACGGAGGGGGTGTGAGCTGCCGCCTTCAACAGCTTTGTGCCGTGGTGCTTCGCATACTTAAAAGCCAAACAGCCCTATTAATTTGTTTGCTTTCCTATCTCTTTCTGACAGGCTTTGCTCCTGACGCGCACTCCTTTGAAGAGGAAGATATGTTTGCATTCTTTTAATTGTGAGACGGAACTGTCATCTCTGTCTTGTCATGGAGCACAGTTTAAACTTTTGAAAAAGAGACAAATGTTTGTTTGCAGTGTTTGAATAACGTTCCTGTCTCTCTACAACCTCCTGTGTTTCTGCGCAAATCTGTGACCCAAGCATGACAATATAAAAATAACCATATAAACATATGGTTTCTACTTCGCGGATTTTCTTATTTCGCGGGTGGCTCTGGAACGCAACCCCCGCGATGGAGGAGGGATTACTGTATATACATATACACATCCACATATACATATATATATATACATATACAAATTTACATATCTACATATATATATATATATACATATAAATATAGACATACATATATACATACATACATACATTCACATATATATATATATATCTATACTAATAAAAGGCAAAGCCCTCACTGACTCACTGACTGACTGACTGACTGACTGACTGACTGACTCATCACTAATTCTCCAACTTCCCGTGTAGGTAGAAGGCTGAAATTTGGCAGGCTCATTCCTTACAGCTTACTTACAAAAGTTAGGCAGGTTTCATTTCGAAATTCTACACGTAATGGTCATAACTGGAACTTGTTTGACTGACTCACTCATCACTAATTCTCCAACTTCCCGTGTAGGTAGAAGGCTGAAATTTGGCAGGCTCATTCCTTACAGCTTACTTACAAAAGTTAGGCAGGTTTCATTTCGAAATTCTACACGTAATGGTCATAAGTGGAGCCTGTTTTTTGTCCATATACTCTAATGGAGGAGGCGGAGTCACGTGTTGCGTCATCACGTATTACGCCTCCTACGTAATCACGTGAACTGAAAACGAGGAAGAGATTTACAGCACAAGTCAAACGCGGGAACGAAGGTAAATGACGTTAATTGTTGACTGTCTTTTAATACTGTGTAATTGTTGAGTGTCTTTTAATACTGTGTAAGCATACATATTAACATGTGCAATTAAATGTGTGCATTTACGGGGTGATTTCTCAGGCTTAAAAGCTCGCCTTTTATTAAAAAGGTAAATGCAAACTCTTTTCATTCTGAAGGGCACAAACCACGTTAGATTTCAGCCGTTAAACAAAAAATGTCAGTACACCAGATAAATAAGCGCAACATATTATCAGTTGTATTGTATGCTTACAATACATATAGAAATGTGTTAATCATTAACTAATATTATGGGATTGTGTTTTTCGACTCGTGCCTTGATTTAAACGATTGCATGTCTTGGTGGGTTTGCGTAGCTTATTGTCAATATCTTTACACCTCTTTTTAAGACTTAATTTAAAAAGGTTTTCTTTTCTTCTTTTAATTAAAATTTAAAAGCAATAGTTCACGCTGCGAAGCCCCTCTAGCGCTGACATCCGAGGTTCGATTACCGTAAGCGAGTGCAGTGAGTCTGTACGCCTGATGAGCCAAGAATAAGGGGGAAAGACGTGTCGCGTACTCTTTGCATTATTTGACAGTAAACTATTTTCATCCATTCTATGATCTGCTTCTCACGACTGAAGGCACCGTGGCTGATGTTACCTGATTTGCTGGCCAACCATAAGCGTTACCTGGTAGGTAACCACCCACTCACTTCACTCCCTTACGGGAATCAAACCTCGGACGTCAGCGCTAGAGGTGAAGCCCCTAAAATTGCGCCAAGGCGTGTGGTTCATTTATTTGACAGCATGTAGATCGGGGTAATTACATTCACGGCATTCATAGTCTGATTCACAATCTGATTGTATGGGTGGTTACCTACAAGGTAATCGCTTATGGTTAGCCAGCAAGTCAGCTCGAAGTGATCACTCGAGTGAAGGCAGCTTCACAAAAAAACAAATCCTTAACAAACTGTTATTGGTATATTTTCCCTCAATTTTAAAAGGTTTTCTTTTCTTCTTAATAGAAATTTAAAAGCAGTACTTCGCCGGTGCGAAGCGTGGGGATTTGAGCGACTGACGCATACAGACATATTCATGAGTGCAGGTACTTCAGAAAGAAAGCACCATGTAAACCTAAACTTTAAATTAAGTTCATAGACCTACAAAAGGTTGCCATTGATTTGAGGCAAGATTGCTTTTCTCATGTACAACTATACGTTGCATTCTTATAGTTAACGATTAACACATTTCTATATGTATTGTAAGCATACAATACAACTGATAATATGTTGCGCTTATTTATCTGGTGTACTGACATTTTTTGTTTAACGGCTGAAATCTAACGTGGTTTGTGCCCTTCAGAATGAAAAGAGTTTGCATTTACCTTTTTAATAAAAGGCGAGCTTTTAAGCCTGAGAAATCACCCCGTAAATGCACACGTTTAATTGCACATGTTAATATGTATGCTTACACAGTATTAAAAGACACTCAACAATTACACAGTATTAAAAGACAGTCAACAATTAACGTCATTTACCTTTGTTCCCGCGTTTGACTTGTGCTGTAAATCTCTTCCTCGTTTTCAGTTCACGTGATTACATAGGAGGCGTAATACGTGATGACGCAATACGTGACTTCGCCTCCTCCATTAGAGTATATGGACAAAAAACAGGTTCCAGTTATGACCATTACGCGTAGAATTTCGAAATGAAACCTGCCTAACTTTTGTAAGTAAGCTGTAAGGAATGAGCCTGCCAAATTTCAGCATTCTACCTACACGGGAAGTTGGAGAATTAGTGATGAGTGAGTCAGTCAAACAGGTTCCGGTTATGACCATTACGCGTAGAATTTCGAAATGAAACCTGCCTAACTTTTGTAAGTAAGCTGTAAGGAATGAGCCTGCCAAATTTCAGCCTTCTACCTACACGGGAAGTTGGAGAATTAGTGATGAGTCAGTCAGTCAGTCAGTCAGTCAGTGAGGGCTTTGCCTTTTATTAGTATAAATTAAATGTAATAAAAAGGCTTAAGGTTTAAATGCAATGTCATTGACAGGATGTTTTCTTTTCTTTTATGTATTATCAACTTTCTTCTTTATTTTTTATTTTTTGGACTATTTGTTTTAAATTTCATTAAAACTTTTAAAATGAGGACATCTGGACTGTGGAATTTTTTGTATAAGATTCATGCACATACCTACCTAGTAGCTGCATTTTGAATTATTTTGTAAACCATCAATATCAATAAACACAGCTACAAATATAATTAACCAAAAGAAGAGCTAACAGCAGGTAGTCAACAAAACAGAATGAATGAAAACATTAACATTGAATCATTTTCAAAAAACAAGAAAAGAAAGAAATCCAGTTTGAGAATTACACTAAATTATAACAAGCCAACATTAATCCATATTATAATGACATAATTCTGCTTTTAGGGTTTAATGTCAGTAGAGAGTTTTGTAGCAATTTTCAAATTAAAATGTTCTTTTAAAATGTGTGTTTTTAGAGACGAGTTAGGACATGGAGATAAACATCTGTGTACTGATAGGGAAGAACAAAGTAATTATCAACCTCCAAAACAGAGCAAAAGTACAGAAAGTACAGAAAACAAGAAAAATCTTGAGTTTGTAAAGAAGAGCAACAACAAGAAGCAAAGAATAACAAAGGAAACCTTTACTCATCTTGTAAAGCACTTTGAGCTACACCATTTGTATGATAACATGCTATACAAATAAATGTTGTTTTTTTTGTTTAGGTCACATGATTCACTAATCGCTATCCACCTTAATAAAATGATAAATGTCTGTGTGTCCATCTGGTTGTTATGTCTCTGTCATTCCAGCAGATGGTGTATTGCAAACATTTGTTGAACTAAAATGGATTGCGTTTGTCCTTTGAACAGCTGGTGCATCACAAACATTAACACTGCTTTTATGAATCTCATACCAAATGTCATATAACAGAGACATATGCATTGCATTTGTCCTTCCAACAGATGTCTTATCACCAACATTTGCAGTAAAGCAAATTATTACTACAAATCTTTGTGATGTGCCATCTGTTGTAATGACAAATGTAATAAATTTCATTACTACTTGCATTATAAAATACATTCCAATAGATGGTCACTGAGAATTTTAACAAAGAGGTAAACATTGATTACTTAGAATTCAACCCATTTTAGATGGTGTTTTGACTTGGTAGAGTAATATATATTGCTCTACATTCCCCTATTGTATTATTAATATGTAGCCTTAGAATGCCTAATCTCACAGACTTACCACTGTTTATAAGGTATTATTGTATATAACTTATCTCCACCTTCCCTTCTATATCTATAACCTCAGGCAATTAGATGTAGTAAAAAGACAAGCAGAAGTTAAGTTACACATAAAATAATGTATTACTGATAATATTCATAAATAATAACAAAATGCAAAGTACATTTGAATATTGGCAACCATACAACCTGATTAAATGGTGATATGTAGTTCAGGCGGCACATAGACTTGTAGTTACTTAAAATGTCTCTATTTAAGGCATCATTGGTGCTCAGCTTTCAGTCACATGTCTGTTCAAAATGGCTGCTAAACTGTGCCCTTCATTGTGTTGTCTTCTTCATCACAGGTCAGCAAGAGAGATGATTCTTTCAGATGTTGGTTAGTAAGAGAGGGATTGTGAGGTTAAACACATACATTTATAGATGTTCTGTCCAACACCTACAGCCAATAGGGCGTCGTAGTACTTAAAGGCTTCTGAACCAAGCCAATTCCAAACAGCCATACTTCAGACCAATGGGGGAAATAGAACATCTTAACACCTGCCCCCAAACCATATGTTAAAGTACACCTTAGCCCATTTGCAGGGTTAGAAATGACTTTAGCAAAGAAACACTTGCCAAACTGGTTTAAAACACACATCCCCCAAATCCTGTCGTAAAATTCAAACAGACCCAATCCTATTCGGGTGGGGGGGGGGGGTTATTGGTAAACACTAAATTACATTGCTTTGCCCAAATTAGAAATACAGACATACAAAACATTTATCAAATTATATGTAAATCTCACATCACAACAGATGGCTAGTACAGCTATGATATAGAAAAAAAACAACAAAACATGCAGTGTCAATCCAGCATCATCTGCGGCCAGCATAACCTACTACACTGTCTACCATTTGCCCGTGCCTGGGCATAAGATAGTAATAACAATTATAATTATAACTGAGGAAATCTTTCCTCCCCCACACTATGTGACTCTTCAATTCCACCCAAAACGTTAACGTTATACAAAGTTAATGTTTGTTATACCTGCATTTTTATCACTCTTTAATTTAATATTGTTTTCTATAAGTATGCTGCTGCTGGAGTATGTGAATTTCCCCTTGGGGATTAATAAAGTATCTATCTATCTATCTATCTATCTATCTATCTATCTATCTATCTATCTATCTATCTATCTATCTATCTATCTATCTATCTATCTATCTATCTATCTATCTATCTATCTAAACACTACGGGGCTTTGCCCCCTACTTGCTTCGCTTGCCAACCCCCCTGTCAGCGCTACATCCAGCAACTTCACGTCTCTGCCACTCGCAAATTACAAAACTTTTAATTCTCGCGGATAGGCCTCTTCATTGGGAAGAAACACAACTTTTCCCTGATGTCAACACAAATTAGATGATCTACAAGTCTCCGACTTAAAGTTTAAAGCCAAACAATATCTACATACTTTTGTCATATCACCTATGTCCATATATTCAATCTCTTTTTGCTTTTAACTTTTCGTCAATATCGCGTTGAATTTTGACTCCGTGTTTGGAATTACATTGTGAAAACGCAACATATAACTGCCCATGAGTGAATATCATTTCTTTCTCTCTACACGAATTGTGTCTGACAATAGCATTCACACAAATGAGAAATGATTGAACCGTGTGCGTGGTTGTAAATGTTTTAGATGTGGGCAGGACTTTTCTAAATCTCTTTGCATAAAGTCTTGTCTCACGGGGCTTGAAATTTTCTCTTGCGGGATTTCAGTTTCATCAAACAACCAATCTTTTAATTCTCGTGGATATGCCTCTTCATTGGGAGGCAACACTACTTTTCCCTGATGGCAACACGAATTAGACAGTCTACAGTACAAGTCTCCGACTTAAGGTTTAAAGCCAAACAATATATTCGATCTCTTTTTGCCGTTCTGTTATTTCACCAAGTAATAATTTCCATTTGTTTGCGCTAATGCGATCTTTACTATCATTTTTTTGAGACTCTCGAATTTTCATACTTTCATTATCTCTAACCTGCTCTGCATGTGTATCGCACCAACATTTTTTAATTCTTTATGACGTTCTACTTTGTCATCTACTCTTTGTCTTTAATTTCCAGCCCTGGGCGTGGTTAAATCTCTTGGCACAAAGTCTCATCTAGCGGGATGTGAAAGTGCCTCTCTTCCAAAGATCACGTCTCATCGCAGGATAAAAAGTCTCGTCTCCCAAGATTTTTTTATTATAATAGAGAGATTATAAATATGTTAAATATTCTTAGTTCAAAGCATCTCAGAAGAACTGGACAATTATATTTCTCAGAAATGTAGAAACCTTTACATATTTACATCTTTAACAGAGAGTTTAATCACTAGTGTTAAAGCTAATAAAACAATTTACACAATAAGCTGAACACATGAACTGATTTTTTTTTGTTTCATTTAACACATACTATTTGTAACCACTATACAATTTTTGTATTAAATAACAAAACCTCCTGCTTGTGCCCATAACATAGTAAATTGTCTGCGCCTGCTTGTAACATAGAAAACCTTTAAGTATTTGTCTGTGCTCAGGAGTGACACAGCAGTATTTTACATATGTTAATGTCACTCATGATGTTCAATATCCACAACTATATCTTTTATAAATCTTGTCATGTACTAAACCGTCTGGAGTCCAATGACGTCAAGGCATTTTATTAATTCCCAAGGCAGTTACTTTGAATTAATTCCATTGGGAATTAATAAAACCTAAGATGAAGTATTCTTGAGATTGGGTGCGATTAGAACATGAAAAAGAAGTTAAAATGGTGAAGGGCGGATTGAGAAAAAGAATGATGAGCTAAAATGTTAAATGAGCAGAGACTGCTAGAAGCAGAAAGAAGGAAGAATGTAAAGGCTGGAATATCCAATGAACAAAGGCAACAAGAAGCTCAAAGAACAAACAATTTCATTAAACAGTTAATGACTGGACTCCAAATACATAAAAAAAATGATAGAAAGTGTAAGACAAATCCATAGCTCTTTAGATCAATCAATAGCTGACTTGCATCTATGGGGGCCAGGATTGGCTTGTATTGTTTTAGGATTAATGATGTGATTTGCCATCATACCAGTGCATCAAATCCATCTAATCAGAGGCAGCCTTAGGGGTGTGCAGGGCCTAGGGCTGACCAACCCCACGCGGGGGCGGTTATGTCAAACGCTGTTACCGGTATGTGTGGACTGTATAAACCTGTGCGTGAATTTCCATCCATCCATCCTCTTCTGCTTATCCGAGGTCGGGTCGCGGGGGCAGCAGCTTGAGCAGAGATGCCCAGACTTCCCTCTCCCCGGCCACTTCTTCTAGCTCTTCCGGGAGAATCCCGAGGCGTTCCTGCGCGCGAATTTAATAAAAATAATGTTAACATACACCAGATTTTTTCATTACAGTGTTCAGCTAAATTTTTATCAAAATATAACGATAAAATCTTTTAAAAAGTGCACTTCTTAATTCATGACAATACCATGACAGTACGAAATGCGAAGCGGTGTCAAGCGGAAATTAGCAGAGCCTCTTCTAGAAAAGTATACTCTGAGTCTCAATTTGCAGGATGTCACATTCATAACTCACATTGATGTCATGTCACCCGGTTATCATTAGCGATACATGTTTTTGTGCATTAATATTCGGACTATGGAATGTTTTCAGTTACGGAATTTGACATTAAAGAGGAATTTTAAAAGGGTTCCTCTTAGAAGCATCTTAAATATATATATATACTGGAGAATATAACATGACTAATCTGCTCGAACGGGACACGTGGACCTTAAAAGCAGGGCCCCCTTAGAGATGGGGCCTGGGGCGGTTACCCCACTTGCCACTCCCTAACACCGCTTTTGCATCTAATGGAGTAGGAAGATAGTTTACCAAAAGCATTGCATATAAAGGATCTTTAGTTAAGATTTAGTTTTATACAAGCCCAATCTGTGAAATGTACAAATTAATAAGAAAAAAATTAAATATACTATGAAGAAATTTTCATTCAACCCTTCCAATAACATGAGCACAATTTCAGCTCTTTCGAATGATTTAGCATGTTCTGCAATCCTAATATCATGATAACATATAGTTTCCCTCTTTCCATACTTTACTTTCATTCTTTTCCTATTCTACCTTTGTACGCTTTTTTACTAAAACTATGTAACTAACATTGTCATTAATAAAGAAGCGATCTTTAATTTGTCGTAGAGAACACCTCTCAAATCACCTTCTACTGTTGACATCTGTCTGCTTCTCAATGTGGAGCACAGGCAGGTGGAGATACCTGATCAGGTTTACAGAGTAACTCGGAGGTGCAGAATTAACCAGTAGCCTTCTGGTGTAAAGCCCATTTCTTTACTCATTATGCAACAATGGATAATTACTAAGACTATAGCCCAGCACATTCCACAACGGCTATCAGTCCACCTTGACCAAGTTTCTGTCATCTGAGTCAGAGACCTCTGAATTCAAGGCTGGTGCTGTCTTCTTCCAATATTTCACATATGCTGTTTGTCTCAATTTATTTCCTGAAGCTTTTTAACATGGAGTAAAATTATGATATACAGTAATTAATTGGAAAATACTGCTCATTAAACTAGCTTGGGTGAATAGCAACATTAGCATGAGAGAGCAACACATCCATTTGTTCTATTTATGGAGAACAATATTTGGTTTTCTGTCTAATCAACCAATCTCCTCACCCCAGATCACAAAGTTACATTCTATTTTTAAAAAGATAACATTTATAATCTAATTTAAACCAGGCTCAAAGATTATAAAAGGAGATGCATAATTACAGTAATTTAATAAGCAATAGTTAAGACAATCCCTTTAGTCTATAATTTCACCTTCCTGAATTCTGGCCTCACTGCATGTAGATCACTGAATGGCACTGTACGTGAGGCTTAATGTTCTGACCCACTTCTTACATACACGTGCCCCTCTTAACTATCTTTATCTTTGTGATCTGTGCTGCTGGACTTTCATCAATCAATGAGTAATTAGTTGCAGGTCAGAATGTTTGGAATTATTTTTGGAGGTCCTCATCATCTACTGATATCAGCAGCTTGATCTCCTTGTAGTCGTGCTAAAGACTGTCATAAACATCTTGCTGCTTTGTCCATGTTTACCGTGTTTATACAGTATATATATCTTTGGATTTCATGAGTGATGTCATATACAAAGCTTTATTATCTGTTAAAGTGGTGGCTGATAGTGCCATTTTTTGGTCCCTGTGAACTTTTTCTTTATACCTTGTGTTTCACCAAACAAAACATTCAAGAGTTACATACACCATGCATTTGCTTGTTTCACATATGCACATCATGATTAAAAGGAGTAATGAATAATGCTAGCAAAGCTCAGTCTTTTGAAATGATTTCACATCCTGTTTCTTGAAAGGACATTGAAACATATCCAAGTGACATAGGATGAAAGATGTTCTAACAAGTCATGAACCATAATCATACTGGAATTTGGTCGAGTGAAGTATTGCAAGTCCCAGAAAAATCAATGAAAAGGGCTGTTATGCATGCCAGCACAAATAATAACAAAAGTAAAATAAGAAAGCCGTCAGGGTAGCTAAGTAAGTAGGTTCACTCAAGTTTCAAGGAGCTCCATCTTGCGGTGCATTCTGTTCCAAACTGAATGCCTCCTTCTGGCAGCTGGAACTGGAAGGAGTGGAGTCAGTTACCCTCTCTGGGCATCTTCTTGGTGCAGTGGAGATAACAAATGAAGAGATGGTTAGTGCGAGTGCCCCCTCTTGACCTGAGGTAGTTTTATCTACCTCAGTGAAGTCTGGAGGGTGACCCACAGATGCACATACATGACAGACCTTAAAGTAAACCAAAAATTAACATTAAAGCCATGGTCAATTTTATAAATTCTTCTATTAGTCCATGTAACAGATATTTTCATGTTTTTTCTTTGCTTTTTATTTTGTTATTCAAAAGAGAACTCAAGATGCCCCTATCTAGTGTTACTTGATATATTGATGTCTGAAGAGATGTGTTTGGCAACATGGAGACCACCACTACAGCACTGGAAGCAGTGAGGTCACAATAGGTGACATTTAACATAGAAAATAGAAGCAAAACAATGAAAAAATGCTGAACAAAAAATAGCTCTGTCTAGACACTGACATTTCGCTGGTGTCCCCTATGCTTTTAAATATAGCTCCTACTTCATGAAGACAATGCCTCTTTGGTTTCTTCCTTTCTGCCTTCCATTTGTCCTCCTTATTACCTTACATCTGCCCATCTCAAAGACCATTTGCTTTAGTTTTTATCTTCTTCCACGTAAAGACTCTTGTCCATTTCAGCTTTGTAAATTGTAGTTACCTTACTTTGTGACAGTATGAAACAAGAGAAAACAAAGAGTTGGGGCACATCCGAGGAGAAACCCTGTTTCATTGAAAGAAAAACAAAAAAGAAATAGCAGGAGCAAAACTCAAAGAGCTGAATGCCCTCGACTACTTCACACATGACAACAGGCTCATGTGATGCACAGAATAGGAGCTCCGTCTCCTGCCGTTTCTGGTGCAAAAATGAGCAACCTCTTGTGGTGGTTCATCAGCTTATATATTACAGAGGAGGGACTTTAGGGGACATGAAAAAAGTGACATCATTCAGCTTTGCAGCATTCTTCCAAACTGTGGAGAAAAGGGAAGAAGTCATTAGCAACTGTGCACTGTCTTGACATGGAGTGTTACAGGAGCCATGGGCCTAAGCGCTAGTGATTGACAACGGCCATGTCCTTGCTGCCTTATAATATTCATCTCTCAACCAATGATATCTGGTATTTGTTTTAGGCACAAGACAACATTCCCAGATGTCATCCATATCTTGCTGAAATGCTTTCTTAACACTGGAAATTACTAATGTAACTGTTGACATTTAAGCTTCATTGGTGTGTCTTATCCAATGTGTCCATTTACTTCCCATTTAGAAGTAGCATTTTACTATCATTCTTTAATTTAATATTATTTATTGTATCAGTATGCTGCTGCTGAAGAATGTGAATTTCCCATTGGGATTAATAAAGTATCTATCTATCTATCTATCTATCTATCTATCTATCTATCTATCTATCTATCTATCTATCTATCTATCTATCTATCTATCTATCTATCTATCTATCTATCTATCTATCTATCTATCTATCTATTAACCTTTCCTTTGTGTGTTTATTTTTTGCTTTTCAGGCTTTGAAATTCTACACTTTTGGACTAAGTATTTGGCTCTGGTTTTGGTGTTTGGATCTTTTTTGTCTTCACGGAGACCTTGTCTCATTTCTTAGTCCAGTGAATGCACTCTTTTCTTACCGTTTCTTACCGTTTTTCTTACCGAACAATATCAAAGACCTAATAAAGGACAGAGTCATTATCAGTCCTTCTTGGAATGCTGTGCTACAACTCCTGAGAAAAAAGACCACCAGTTCTTTCAGAGACGAAAGAAGTGTACATTTACTTTGCACTCTGCACTGAACACCATATAAGAGATCCTTGATGTCTAAAGCAAATGTGGAGGCAATAGGATACAATTGATTTCATCATGGTATTTATGAAACCACTCTCAAATTAGATTAGCAGTGTGTATGTGCCCTTTATCATCCTGGACAAGGATAGCATCATGAGAGAACAGTGTGTGCAACATAAGGTGCACTTGGTCCTATAAAATCGCCTAATATTCCTTAGCTGGTATATAAACATGCAGATTGATCATCAGACCTAATGATTTACACAAGATGGCTGCCTGTACTAGTATGGATCCCCCGCCATGTTTGCAACAGACATTTTAAGTTGAAGACACTTTTGGCTTTTTCCAAATGTAAACCAATCCAGATGTAGGTATCACAAACAGAAAAAAGTCAAGTTCAGTGAACTTAATAGTTAGTTGTAACACTGTGTGAGACTTGCCCGGACACCACCAGTCAGAGACCACATCTTTATACAAAATACGTTTATTTTCTTCTCTTCTCCACACAACTCAGTCCCGCACAACACACTGTGCCTCTAGCCCCAGTCACCTTTCTCCTGGGCCTTTCTCTCACTGTCCCTGGGCCTCCTTCTCTCTCTCCAGGAGCTTTGTCCTGCTCCTGCTCCCGACTCCAGCTCCCTGATTGGAGGGAGGCGGCCCCTTTTAACCTTACCCGGATGAGTTCCAGGTGCTCTGCCTGACGTCACCTCCTGGTGTGACGGAAGCGTCAGGAGAGCACCCGGAAGCACTCCGGGTGTCCCTGGAAGGAGCAACGTCCATTGGTGTGGCAGAAGTTAATGTCCCCTGGGCTCTATGAGGCTCGGGGCGCCCCCTGGCAGTGGATATGGGCCCCAACGGGCTTGAGCCTCCCTGCTCCCCTTCCGTGGGCCTTTTCTACTCCAGGGTGGTTGCCCCCTCATGGCCCGGAGGACAAATGTGCCACCACTTGGTCCTTCCAGGCATCCCGGCCAGGTCTGACCCCCAGCTGCGTACCACAACTGACAAATGAATAGCTTTTAGGAATAACTGTTCCTGTCTCTGTCTTGAACTATATAAGAAAGGACAGGACAGGATCTTCTTCCTTAGGAGACTGTGTTCCTTTAATGTTGGAAGTGACACCCTTCACATCTTCAACAGTACAATCTTTTTGCACTGGGCTGGTAAATCAAAAATGTAATTAAAAGGGCGGGCTCAGTTGTGGGACCCTCTGGCGGTTGTAACAAAGGAGAGAATGAAAACAAAACTGAGTACCATCAGGAACAATGCTGCACATCTTCTCTCTGACACAATAACACAGAAGACTGTCAGCCAATTATTCAGCAGACGTGTCAAGAAAAGCTATGGGGGCTCCATTATACCGACAGCAATATGTCTGAAAAAGGCTCACTGTGACTGTGATAGTCAAGTTTGAAGTTTTGTTTTTATATATATATATATATATATATATATATATATATATATATATATATATATATATATATATATATATATATATATATATATATATATATATATATATAGATATATATATATATATATATATATATATATATATATATATATATATAGGCGGCACGGTGGCGCAGTGGGTAGCGCTGCTGCCTCGCAGTTGGGTGATCTGGGGACCTGGGTTCGCTTCCCGGGTCCGCCCTGCGTGGAGTTTGCATGTTCTCCCCGTGTCTGCGTGGGTTTCCTCCGGGTGCTCCGGTTTCCTCCCACAGTCCAAAGACATGCAGGTTAGGTGGATTGGCAATTCTAAATTGGCCCTAGTGTGTGCTTGGTGTGTGGGTGTGTTTGTGTGTGTCCTGCGGTGGGTTGGCACCCTGCCCAGGATTGGTTCCCTGCCTTGTGCCCTGTGTTGGCTGGAATTGGCTCCAGCAGACCCCCGTGACCCTGTGTTCGGATTCAGCGGGTTGGAAAATGGATGGATGGATGGATATATATATATATATGTAAGCGAAGGTTTGTGATACGGTTTGCATATTTGTAGTAGGAGATTTACAAAGGGAGAGAATGAATCACGTATCATAAAGTAGTTTTTATTCCTGAGCTTTCAGCTCCTGCCAGGAGCCATCATCAGAGGATAAAGATTAGACATACAAGAATCCAATCTGACCCCCATCCCACCTGGCACACACTTCCTTATCATCATGGACTGTCAGAAGGAACAGCACGTATCCTGTCCAAATCAGGCATCAGAATAGCACACAAACCTACGAAGAATCTGCACACTGTCCTTTTTAATGCCAAAAACAAGAAATCAGCATCAGAGACATGAAACGCAGTTTATAGCATTCCATGCAGTTCTTGCCCAGTGGTATACATAGGAAAAACGTCAAAAAGAATCACAACACGTATACAGGAACATCAAAACGCCGTCACTGATTTATACGCACACAAAATCAACAGGACATACATTTAACTGGGACAATGTACAAGAAAGATTTAAGGCCAGTACTAAAAGTGCCAGAGAGCTGGCTGAATCTTGGCTATCAAACGAAAATGCCATTAACAGACATTTGGAAATGAACCCAGCATATGCAAACTTAAGAAGAACATGTTCATAATAAATAAAACTTTACGACCAACACCCTCCTAACCACACCTTTTATATATATATATCTATATATATATTTAGTCACACGCGTGCTCATGGGAGGCAGCTACAGGGCCTAAATGAGAGTAATTCCATGCCAGTGCACCAACCATTTTTCTCACTTTCCTGCAGACCATTCATGGGAAGTTCTACCTGGCCCTGATGATGTCACTTCCGGTTCCAGCCCTTTTGATGATGTCACGTCTGGGTCTGAACCTATGGAAGAGGACCCTTCCGCTTCCACCCTCAATCACTTCACTTCCTTTTCTGGCCTTTAACACTAGAATTACCAGAGCCTACGAAAAAACTCGTATATCCGTCCCACCTTAAATCGCTTCTTAAATCCGTTCACACCTCTCCGCCAGCATCCTTTGTCCTCTAAATGTGCTGATAAAAGACAAGCTGCCAGCAGCCGGCTATTCCATCCCCCCACCGACTTAGAACGTGAGCGAAGTTTTCCCAGCTCACGCCTTGATTGATTATGTGGGAGTGAAGTGGAGTTTTACAGTGGAAATAACAGATCATTATTCTAAAGTAATCTGTGTAAACACATTGTTAAAACAGAAACTTTTTCATATTTTAGTAATAAATGTTACAAAATGTAGTAGGCATAAACTATAGAATATATAAAGCCCGAGTTCCAAAGATCAAATAAACACTTTCACAAAAGCTTCAAGAATGACTCAACAGCTTCTGTGGTGTAGTGCATTAAAATTTGCCTCTTACTGCAGAGCAGCTTTTCCTTGCCTCACAGACCTAAGTTCGATTCCCCGCTGGGGATGAAGTGTTGCTTTTTTTTTCTTTTCTTTTAAACCTCAAATGGACATAAAATTTATACATTGGTATGCACTGTCAGTTACTGAGATCGTTATATTTTCATGTGGGATGCTCCTTTTAAAATTTTTTTTTAACAATTGAGACTGCAATTAACAGGAACAACTGTCCTTATAACTTATTTTTAAGATCCATAACACACAGACAGACAGAGCACTGCGTAATAGAGAGACAGACAGGCAGAGAAGTCACTAGATATAGAAATAAACAGGGAGGCCACGTGTACTGAAAGAAAAAAAGAACAACATGTGCGTTGTCCCAGCTGCACTGAATAAGCGCTCTAACATCACCCCTCCCCCAATTTTACTTAGAGAGTCAGGGACAACGCACATGTTGTTCTTTTTTTCTTTCAGTACACGTGGCCTCCCTGTTTATTTCTATATCTAGTGACTTCTCTGCCTGTCTGTCTCTCTATTACGCAGTGCTCTGTCTGTCTGTGTGTTATGGATCTTAAAAATAAGTTATAAGGACAGTTGTTCCTGTTAATTGCAGTCTCAATTGTTAAAAAAAATTTGAAAAGGAGCATCCCACATGAAAATATAACGATCTCAGTAACTGACAGTGCATACCAATGTATAAATTTTATGTCCGTTTGAGGTTTAAAAGAAAAGAAAAAAAAAGCAACACTTCATCCCCAGCGGGGAATTGAACTCAGGTCTGTGAGGCAAGGAAAAGCTGCTCTGCGCTAAGATGCAAATCTTAATGCACTATGCCACAGAAGCTGTCGAACTGTTCTTGAAGCTTTTGTGAAAGTGTTTATTTGATCTTTGGAACTCTGGCTTTATATATTCTATAGTTTATGCCTACTACATTTTGTAACATTTATTACTAAAATATGAAAAAGTTTCTGTTTTAACAATGTGTTTACACAGATTACTTTAGAATAATGATCTGTTATTTCCACTGTAAAACTCCACTTCACTCCCACATAATCAATCAAGGCGTGAGCTGGGAAAACTTCGCTCACGTTCTAAGTCGGTGGGGGGATGGAATAGCCGGCTGCTGGCAGCTTGTCTTTTATCAGCACATTTAGAGGACAAAGGATGCTGGCGGAGAGGTGTGAACGGATTTAAGAAGCGATTTAAGGTGGGCCGGATATACGAGTTTTTTCGTAGGCTCTGGTAATTCTAGTGTTAAAGCCACCATATTTGACTAACCTAATTAGATCTGTTTTGGACTCCATTCTAAGTGCATCAGTGCTAGCAATTTACCCATTTGCAGGCAGGGAATATTATATGGGTGGCTGCCACAAACCATTTTATGACTCTTGTGTCTGCTTTTTGTGACTATATATACATATATGTATGCATTTATTTATTTAAAGAGGTTCTGTAAAACGTCATATTTCACCCTGGGGACAAATAAAGTTCAATCTATCTATCTATCTATCTATCTATCTATCTATCTATCTATCTATCTATCTATCTATCTATCTATCTATCTATCTATCTATCTATCTATCTATCTATCTATCTATCTAATGAGGTCAGTAAACAATTGTGGGGTTACATACCACAAAACAACAATGACAAAAACTGAGCAACAGTACCAAAATGTAGAAATTTAAAACAAAAATCAGTCAAAGTGATAAAAGCAAGAGGTCCTAACAATAACTAATAATCATTTCCATAACTACAGTTGATTTTATTTCTTATAATTACTTTTTAGATTGGACTCTAAGAGATACAAGTACTTTTTCCAAATGATCATTTTTAAGGCTGTCCTTTTGTGGCATTTTGCAATAATCCTGTGAAGTGTGCATCTATCTTTATTCTCTTGAATTGACTTGCAACCACAGTTTCTTTTTGCTGATGCAGTTTGTCCCTGTTTGGCATACACTATCATTCTTTTTGTTTTTCTTGACACATGAAATCATTTTATAGTTATTGTGATCGATGCACCTGCAAGTCAAGCACTGACTATTTGGCCTCTTTAGAAGTATGTTAGTTGTCTTATGTTGCTTTGAACATCCACATTTCAAACTGCTAATTGTCAGACTTCTTTTATAGCTGAGCTGTGACTCAGCTTTGCAGGTGTATTTGTAATTGTGCTTCAGTTACTTTAAAGATAAACTTTGTTTTCATACTGCATTTCAGTCATTTTATCCTCCACCTGCAGAATGCTAACACTGTGGTAACATGTCTTCTATCCAGAATAACTGAATTTAATGGTTTGTCAAGTATTGTTTTGAACTCCATCCCTGGCCACTCATTTTATGTGCTTTCTTGCCGCTGACCACGCCTGTTTAAAATGTTACTATCCATTGTAGTATGGAAGATATTCAATAATTATTTTACCACACTATGAAAATAAAACCTGATGGTCAAATTCACCTCATTACTTTTCTATGTAATCCCCCATTGACTTTGACTTACATGGTTCACTTTGCCTCCAATCACTTTGGAATAGAAATATTCATTTGAGTCCTCCAGCCAACTCATTGCTGCTTCCTTGAGGTTATTACTATCAGGATATTGCCATCCACATAGGAATTTCTTCAGGTTTCAAAAAGGAAAATAATCACCTTGGGCCAGATCTGGGCTATTTGGTGGATGGTTAAGTTCTATGTCTCAAGATCTAGGAGTTCCAAAGTATGTACATGCTAAAAGCACTTCTGAAAAAGTCCTGTCAAAAACACAGCTAGATGTAAGAAGGGCTCTACAGAATTGTTATAAAATAATAGATTAATACTTCACAAAAAAAAACTCTTTAATACCAATGAAGCTCTGTAGAGAAGAAAGATACAAATGAAGCTGCCTAAAACAATGTAAACAAAATCCCAAAACAAGAATCCAATAATAAGAAATCCAATAATTCACGATAAGCACAGAAGAAACTCAAAAACTCACAAAAAGTCCTAAGCACATTCAAAATGAACTGCTAGAAACTGTGGGAGACCTTCCAGATTTATTGGGTGGAGGACAGTTCCTGGAGGTGATTGGCAGGTGACCCTGCCTCTTGGGGAACCACCCACAAAACACATGGATCCTAACACTGCCTTAGATACTATCATACATGTGTACAGTATATGGGAGGCAGCTAAAGGGCCTGAATGAGAATAATTCCATGTCAGACCAGGGGGTGGCGGAGTACACTAACTCTTTCTCTCACTTCTCTGCAGACCAGTTACGGGAAATTCTGCCTGGCCCAGATGACGTCACTTCCGGTTCCGACCCTACTGATGACGTCACTTCCTTCCCACCCCTTTAAAGCTGCCATCTTTGTGCTAGCAAATCAGTTCTGTTGTTGACTCTAAACTATACTATCAATATTCATTCAATTTTGCAGCCAGGAAAATAATATACGGGTGGCTGTCCCAAACCTTTTTGTACCTTTTTGTCAAGTTTATTACAATACATATACATAAAATATAAAGAATATTGCAAATCATTAAAGTCAAGTCAAGTCAACTTTATTTATAAAGCACTTTACATACAACAGCCGCTGACCAAAGTGCTGAACATAGACTAAAATAAATTTTAAACAAAAACAAAATAATAAATAAGTAAATAAAATACAATAAATAAAACTAATTAAAACATAGTAAACACAACTAAACAGAGTTAAAACAGAGTAAAATCAACTGCTCACACAGGATCAAACGCCAAACCAAAGAGGTAAGTCTTAAGAGCAGACTTAAAAATGGGCAGTGAGGAGGCCTGTCTAATGTGGATCGGCAGTGAATTCCAGAGCCTTGGAGCCACAACGGAAAAAGCCCTATCCCCCCTGAGCTTTCGCTGAGTCCTAGGCACATCCAGAAGCAGCTGACCAGCTGATCTGAGTGAGCGGGAAGGAGAGTGCATATGCAGCAGCTCAGCGAGGTAGGGTGGAGCAAGCCCATTTAAGGACTTAAAAACAAATAAAAGAATCTTAAAATGAACTCTAAACTGAACAGGCAGCCAGTGCAGTGAGGATAACACAGGTGTAATGTGCTCATTTTTTCGCGTGCCAGTTAAAAGGCGTGCAGCAGCATTTTGCACCAGCTGGAGCCGAGACAGGGTGGACTGGCTAACACCAACATACAACGAATTACAATAGTCCAACCGGGTTGTAATGAAGGCGTGGATTACTGTTGTAAATTGATCTTTGGAAAGAATGTTTTTTATCTTCGTCAAACATCTTAGCTGAAAAAAACAAGATTTCACCACCGCGCTGATCTGACCGTCCAGTCTAAAATCTTCATCTATCCTAAAACCCAAATTTGTAAAAACAGGTGTACCATATTGTGCAAGGGGACCCAAATCCACAGGAGCAGAAGTAGAAATAGACCCACTGGTGCCCCCAGGACCAAAAACTATAACCTCTGTCTTATTTTCATTAAAATTTATGAAGTTTACTGCCATCCAAGCTTTCACCTCTTCTAGGCACATAACCAAAGTTTGTATGGAGTAAGCATCCTTGCGAATAGTAAAGTATACAAACAAATAAAAAATGAACAACAAAAGAAACAAAACAAGAATCTGAACCTCCCTGGCTGAGATATGACACTGTGAAGCTCAGTTCCCTAATAGCAGGCTTCAATGTTTGGGATTAGTGGTGTGATGCATTGTTATAAAGCAGTAACATACCTGCTGACAGTTTCCCCACAATGTTTCTGTTTGATGGCCTCATGTAATGACTTCATTGTGGTAGTGTACTGTAGGTTTCTCTAGTGATGGTTGACTTGTGTGGCATTAATTTCAACAGCAGAATACTCTTTGTATCCCCAAAAAACTGTTGCCAAGACCTTTCTGGCTTACTACTGCACATGTAATTTCTTGAGGCCTGGGGACCCCTTATGTTTCCATTGTATGCCTAGTTCATGGGCTATATCATTAACCTTAACACGACAATGCCTTGTGTGGCAGTCATCTTCAATTGACTCCCAACACCATTTAAATTGCTTGGCCCAAAACATCACCTTACAAAGGTGTATCATCACCATATTTAGCATTCATCCTCTCATGGATTTACTTTGGTTTCTTCCCTCCCTATATGTCAGTTTCTTTGAAGAATCTCTGCCATCTTTTCTCCTTAAATGATTACTACGAAATGACATCAAACTGCATGTGTTTCAGGCCACAATTTGTCCTGATTTTTTGGTGTTTTGACCTTCTGCTTTTAATATTCAAAGTTGTTTATTAAATTTGTTCCTGTGCAGATTTTCTGGCTTTTGATTTTTTGCTTGTTATGGAATTATTTGGTGAATTGTCTTTCTTTATTTGATGGTATTTCTGTTTCCTTACTTGTGTATAACCACCTCCCCATTTTGCATCTGAGATTTGTTTTTACTTTAAAGAAGACTAGGGGGCACTGCCCCCTGCTTGCTTTTCTTGACAACCCCTGCGGCTCTGCCGCTCGCGTATGGGAAGCGGATGTACAATTTAAAAAGATTGTTATTGTCATGGGAATTGTTACATATGCATAATAGAACTAACTATTTTACATTACAGCAAGTAATTAACCATAGTAAAAAATTGTAAAATATAATAAATTGAAAGAAAATTATGTTTCATGTTGTGTTAGAGGTATTCGTTGCATCATACATTTTTGTTCTGTTTGGTTTTGAAATTCTGCGGTGGGTTGGCACCCTGCCCGGAATTGGCTCCTGCCTTGTGCCCTGAAATTAACACACAAATACTTTTTAAACTTACACTTTTACTGTAAAACTTCAGTAAAAACAATTTTTTGAATTAACTTTTCATCAAAATTGCATTGTTTGGAGTTACATCGTGAAAACGCAACATATAACTGCCTGTGAGTGAATATCATTTCTTTCTCTCTAATAAATAAACCGACTTTTTTGAATGCTTGTCCCTGTGATTTGTTAATTGTCATAGCAAAAGCTATACTAACGGGAAACTGTAAATGTTTTAATACGAATGGCATATCAAGATCTCCTTTTGTGTCTAATGTCATCCACGGAAGATGTATTACATTTACCTTTCTTGTTAAAATTTTACATGTCAGAATTGTTTGACCAATTTTGAATACAACTAATGTTGTCCAATTGCATAGCCCATCACTCATACATAAATTGCACAATAACATTATGATACATCCTTCTTTCAACAGTAATTGGGCCAATGGAAGACCAGACAGTGTTAATGGTTGTAGATATTCTTCAAGATATTGTAAGTTGATGTTTTCATCTTCCACACCATTACAACCAACTGTTTCAGCATAGTCTATTGATACACATTTAACCAATTTGCCGTGTAACCGATTGAAATTTTCACGTTAATTCATTTGACTTCATCATTTATTGGTGCTAAGATTGCCTATGTGCTCATTTCTTCTGTTGATAACCCTTCGGGATGAAGTTCTTCAATAAGATTTGGATATAATAAGTCTTCTTTTATTGGGAACCTAAAGTGAGGAAAATGTAAAAATTTATAAGAGCTGAGAGTGCAGGAACTGTGTCTGACAAAAGCATTCACACAAATGAGAGGTGAGAGGTCTGTGGGTGTGGTTGACTGTGGTGGAGAGGAAGGCAGGAAAAAATCTTGTGGCAATAGTCTCGTCTCAAGATTTTCTTTTGTAATAGAGAAATGTCTACTTCATTTCTGGCTAGTCTGGATCTCTAATATAAAATGGCAGGCTGAGGCCTCCAAAAGATCCACACAAGAAGGCTAGGACCCTTACTGGCCAGCCCACTGGAGGCTCAACGCAGTCCAGTTAACTCCTAACTACTATATTAGGCTTCAGCCTGACCTGGCACAAAAATGGGGAGAACTGGTTCAAAAATAAGATTACATTTTCCAAAGTTCTTCAGAAGAGGGGAACATTGTGGAAAATTCTAGCTTGTAGCCAAAAGGCAATGAGGATTTTTTAAAATTTCAAAATATTTACAAATAAAAAGGTCATGCAAAAAGACAATTTCCCATTGGCGATTAATACAGTATATCTAAATTAAATCAAAAATAAACGAAAAAGAATAACAAAAGAACAGAAAAGTGTTGCCTAAAAGGCAATCCTAAAGCAAACAATTCCCAATACACTAACCAAGAATCAAAAAGACAGTAGAAAATGTGATCAAAAACCAGTAAAAAACAAAGAAAATATGAAAACTCTCAAATACTCCAAGATAACTGCGGTGAAACATTGCTAAGGTCTCTTCTTAGGCTGAATATATAGCCAGTGAGAAGGTCAGATGTCAGGGTGGTCCTGCCTCTTGGGGAACCACACACAAAGCGGATGGAATGAAGGCAGATCTAAAAAGACAATACACAATTTCAAACATAACAGAAAATACATAAAAATATGAAAAATAATGAGTGTCTTTCTCACTATCTAGCTTTGGTGCCCATCACTCTGTTGCCTGTAGAGTTTTCTTTACCTGGGCACCTAATTCAAAGTTCAGTTCATAAGTCCAAAAGGAAAAAATGACATAAACATAAAACAAAAAAAAAAACAAAAAAACAACAAGACCTGAGGCTGGTGCTTTTGAAAAGACCTAAAACATGGAAAAATCTCTAAAAGGGCCCAAAACTCCCTACCTGTTGTGAAAGGGAGATTTGAACATGGTGAAAGTGGGTGTGAAGCCTCCAAAAAAGACCACAGAGCAGGCTAAAACCTTCACTAGCCAATTCAAAGGAGACTCACCGAAACCATCTTACTTCAGACTACCACCAGAAGGCTTTGGCCAGACTAGGCCTGAAAATGGAAGAACTGGATTATAGTTTAAAAATAAGATTACATGTTCCAAAATGCCTCACAAATAGGAGAAAACTGTTAAACTCTGTCTTGTGATCAGAGGCAATGATGAAAAAATGAAAAAAATAATCAAAGTTGACAAGAGCAAGAAAAGCTGCCAATAAACACAGTCTTAAAGCAGGCAATTCCCAAATCCAAAGCCAGAAACATAAACCAATAAACAGAGTAAAAAGATAAAAAATACAAACAAAATGCAAATACAGAAACAACACCTGAATTATGGAGGTTAGACCCAGAGTGGCCAACAAGACCTCGGGTATATGATCTTTGGGGAAAAGCAGGGCCCTGGCTAAGGCCAGACATCAATAATTCAAAACAAGTCATAGAGCAAGTTGCCTGCAACCTATTGATTGAATCAATGGACTGCAGTTGGGCTAGAGGTGAAAGGTACTGTGCTGTTGCTAACCCCTTGTCTTTTCCTTGAACAGGAGTGGTGGGCATAATGGACATAGGGTTACTGCACTCATAGATATCAGCAGCAGCATCTCTATGATCGCTTGGCGTTATGTGTTACCACAAGAGTGGCTGATGGGAAAGACCAGTCTGACCTGTATTAATGGCAAAATGTGGTGGTATAGGTCCGCTATCTCTGTGATCAGCTTTGAAGACTCCGTAGGGGCCGTACAGGTAGCAGTGCTACAAAATCCACCCTTTCCCATCATACTCAGCACAGTGACTGGTCTAAGATTAAAAGCAATATGATACAAAACCCTCCTGTCAAATCTTTTGGTCTAATAATGGACAGAGATAATCCACCCCAGATTGTCTCCACGCTCTGTACACCGCCAGCAACAAGAAGTCATGTGGTTACCCAATGTAACGTAGCGGAAGTCGCATCAATGACTCTGGAACCTACGGAGCTTGGGTCGTTGATGTTGCAGTGAGACGCTCCTCCCATTGAGGTCAGCCCAGACCCCCTTACCACATTGTACTTTCAGTTTAGGCAAACCTCGTGGACCTTTAAACAGGAACAGTGGAATGATGATTCCCTTAAGTTTGCCAAAAATGCAGTAGTCTTAGTGAATGGTCAACACACCTTAAATTCCATGCCATCAGGAGCCCACTTTGTTATAGACAATGATTTATTATATTGGGTAGCTGAGCATGAGGGGAAGATGAGGTCACTGTTGTTGGTACCACAGCCCTACCGGTGGCAGGTCTATGAGCTGGCACATACCAATCTCTTAGGAACAGACAAAACATAAGTGACGATTTCCTCTGATTTTATTGGCCGGGAATCCATGAAGAGGTCTGACATTTCTGCGCTTCCTGTCTCAATGTCAGTTATGTTAGATTCCGTTTGTTCCCATTCTCCTAATTCATATCCCATTTGAATGCATAGGGGTCGATTTCGCAGGACCACTTGATCCCTCAGTGCAAAGACATAAATACATTCTTGTCCTCGTAGATTATGCTGCCTTCTATCCTGAGGCTATGCAGTATGAGTATAGAAACTTTGAAAGCAATTACACAGGAACTTGTAGGGGTCTTTGTGTAAGTCAGCATCCCGAAAGAAGTCTTAACAGACGAAGGGATGCTTTTTACCTCGGAGATGTTCGGGGAAGTTGCCAAGTTGCTCCAAATCAAACATTTAAAGACCACAGTATACCACCCTCAAACTGACAATATTGTCGAGAGGTTTAATTAAACTCTCAAGCAAATTTTATGTAAGGTGGTTAGTAAGGATGTGAGGATCTGGGATCAGCTCCTCCCCCTCATACTTTTTGCCTACCAGGAGATGCCTCAAGCCTCATTGGGCTTCTCCCCTTTTGAATTACTTTATGGGCGTCAACCCAGAGGAATATTGGGCATTCTAAAAGGAGGATGGGAGGAGGAGGAGGCCCTCCCTTCTACTAATATTCTGGAGTATATCGCGCAGTTATGCAAGAGATTCACCAAAATTGCACATATCTTAAAAGAAAATATAGAAAATGCACAAGCAGCACATGCCCAATGTTACGATTGTGGGATGGTACTTTGGTAGTTCTGCCCTGGAGACTGTATCGTGGTACTCTTTGCTACCTTACACTCTAAATTAATGGAACATTGGCAAGGCCCATACAAAAGTTAAGGAATGAAAAGGGCTTATTGATTATCTGGTTAAACAACTAAATCGTTGATTGAGCGTACGGACTTATCACATCAACCTGCTGATGCTGTGAAGGGACAGGGAGCTTGGTCCTTACTCCAGAAATACCTGTTCTATTTTCACTGTATAAACAACCTTAATTTCGGTCCCAATTTAATGCCCCAACAGAAACAGGAACTCAAAGCAGTAATCATGTCCATCCCTGAGGTAGTGAGGGAGAAACCAGGTCAGACATTGCTGATTGAGCATGATATTATAACAGACCCCGAGGTAATCATCCGGGAGCTGCCTTAGCACCTTCCAGAGGCAAAACGTGATGAAGTGGAGCTTGAGATCAAATGTATGCTGGAACTAGGTATAATTGAGGAAAGTCATAGTCCCTGGTCCAGCCCAATTGTGGTCCCTAAGCCCTTTGGAGGTTTTGTAATGATTTCCGTCGACTTTATCAAATCTCCCAATTCGACACTTATCTGATGCCACAAGTGGATGACCTCCTCGAGCAACTCAGGATGACAAAATACTTGATCACTCTTGACATGACGAAGGGCAGGTTCCTTTAATGGATTCTGTGAAGACATAGTTTAGCACCCCTAATGGACACTGACAATATTGTGTTCTTCCATTTTGATTACATGGGGCACCTGCCACCTTACGACATTTGATGGATAAAGTGCTGCAGCCTCACAATTCCTATAGTGCCACCTACTTGGATGATGTAATCATCTATTCCGACATGTCAAAGAAACACCTAGAGTAGGTTCAGGCTGTGCTCCAGGCACTTTGAAAAGCTGGACTTCAAATCAATACTAAGAAAAGTTTGTATGGACTGATTGAGGCCAGATATTTCAGCTACCTGGTGGGTGGAGGCTCACTTAACCACAGTGTTCCAAATTAGATGTCATATTGAGGTCCAAGCCTTTCTTGGTTTGTCTGGGTATTACCATTGGTTTGTACCATGGTTCTCAGAGAGAGTGTGCCCTTGACAGATTTAATAAAGAAGCAGACTTCTAATAACGTGGTATGGGAAGATAAAGCTAACATTGCCTTTCGTGACCTGCAGAAGGCCCTTACATCGGCACCTGTTTTAATGGGTCATAACTCGTCTCTGCCTTTTATCCTTCAGACTGATGCTTCAGACACAGTACTAAGTACTGTGTTGATCCAAAGCATTGACGGCATTGAACACCTTGTCATGTGAGCAAGAAACTGCTGGACAGGCAAACCAGGTGTGCTGTGGTGGAACTGGAGGGCTTGGTGATCAAATGGACAGTATCACAACTGAGCTACTACGCCTTGGGCCATGGGTTCACCCTTGTCACTGATCATGCCACTTTACAGTGGATGGCGGTGCCCAAGATGTCCATCCCGTGCGTTACTCGTTGGTTTTTGGACCTCCAGCCTTATAAGTTTTCTATCCTTTATCATCAAGATTCTATCCAGGCCAATGCCGATGCTCTTTCTCGGGTTCAAAACCTCTCAGTTCTGGCAATCTGACCCAATGGTTCTGGGCTAAGTGTGGGGCCATGTCACACATATATGCATACGATTCAGTTTACTGGCTCATATGGTGTTATTTCTCAGTCAGATCATGGGTTGGCACTGTCACCTGATCCATTCTCCTTTTGTCCATCTTCAGACCAGCCAAAGACCCTGCATCTCAATGATACCACCAGTCCACCCCCTGTTAACATCACTATATATATATATATATATATATATACTCATATCCAATACCAAGAACCCATGTTCCTGCCATGTTAGTTCTTGTTCCAGTCTCCCTGAGTCCACCTCTTCCTCCATTCAGCCATATTTACAGAGCAGCTTTCAACATGTTAGTCATTTTTGTTTTGGATTCCTGTCTGTAAAGACGTGCTTATGTTTATCCGTCAATTTTTTTCAGGTATACGGGGTGGCCATCCCCAAACCTTTTTGTGACTCTTTTTCATCCTTATTACACAACATAGATGCAGCATCAGCATGCAAGCCGCAGCTGGTATAACGAGATATATTTATCACACAGTGGAACTCCAGGAAAGTAAAGGAGTTTAGCAGCCAAGGGGGACTTACCGTGGGGAGCTATTAGCAGCATTTATGCCAGCTCAAATATATTTCCCAGATTAAAACCTCCAATTGAGTTCCCAGACCGCCGTCCAGCTTACCGCGCTGACTGATACTGAGGTGGTATTGATTTGACATTCATCTTAAAACTATTTCTTCCATCTTCTGCCCCCATCCTGAGAAGAAGAAATTTGTTTCTAAGGAATACGTATACACTCATCCATCAATCATTTACTGAGAGCTGCAGTGTATTAGGAAAGAAATTAGCAGTGACAAATGAGGTGGGTTGCTAGATTGGCAATGTAGCTCACGGGTTCCCGCAAGCAATGCCAAGCACTCTTATTATTATGTTGATTATTGTCATTATGATAATGAGACTGCACAAGTGACTTTAATGTGAATTTTCAAAGGGACTGCACACCACACAACTCAAAAAATGTGCAGCAGATCATTGTTGAGACATCAGAGCTTTCTATATTTGACTGTGTTACAGCCCATGGGTGTGTAAGTAGAGAGATAAGTAGAAAATGTCACAGCACTGTGAACCTACAGTAGCTTCCAGGTAGCAGGGTCTTTAACTGGCTGCAAAAACATCTCCTAAGCCGCGCCTCATACTGTCTTTATTAGAACACCATCTTCATTCTCCTCCTTCTCCTGTTTCTCTTCTTAACTCAGAGCAATTCCATCCCTGGCCAGAGGCTGCCAGTTCTGCACTCCTCTGGTGTTATTAAAGCATCTATAGATGCCATATACCTACTCTTCATCCTGAAGGTAACATAACGTTTAAGTCAAGAGAAGAAATCTTCCAAGCCTCCACTCCACTGACTAGGGAGTACAACTGACAGGAACCCATCAAGATCAGAGCCCTCTTTAGGTGCCCATACAGTGCAAAGTTCAGAAAGTATTCAGACACCCTCACTTTCTGCACACTTTATTGTGTTGTAGGTTTCATTTTTAATGTAAAAGTTGCCATTTTAACCCATCATTCTACATCTCAATAACCCATAATGACAAAGTGAAAACATGTTTTCAGAAAAGTTTGCCAGTGTATTAAAAATGTAAATCTGAAACTAATAAAGTGTGCAGAATGTGAAGGGATCAGAGTTCACTGTATTGTACATTCAGGTGACTGACAAAGCAAAGCAAACATCCTGATCTCACTGATTTTGGGAGGCAGATGATTTGTTGGCACAATGAAGAATGCTCACAAGGAGCAGTGACTAAGGTGAGGTTAGCATGGAAGAGTTATAGAAAATTTTAAACAAGCAGAAAAATAGATATGCAAATGTCAGTCTAAGGTGGTATCAGGAGGTTTGTTCAAACATAGTGCTTCAAGAACTTGGTAAAGGGGGATAGGTTGGAAACGTTGTAGGATATAACCTCTTTATTTTTCCTAAAAATGCACATTTGTTGCAATCAGAAGAATTGTACTTTGAGTTCAAGAGGTCAAGTACAAGTGAGGGCAAACAGAGAACAGGTCCAAAGAGCTGCTTAATCTATTAGATGACATAGGCGACCATATAGGGCACCATCATCTGAGGGACACAGTTTATGAAATATAAGGAGTGCACACTCCTGACACTAAACAACAACAACATTTATTTATATAGCACACTTTCATACAAATGATGTAGCTCAAAGTGCTTCACATAATGAAGAAAGAGAAAAAAGACAAAATATATAAGAAAATAGAATTAGGGAACACTAACATAGAATGAAATTAATTCTGCATGCTGCTACTCACTGTGTAACATTCATAATAATTAAAGTGCCAACACTCTGTACATCAAGAGGCATGAGCTCCTTAACATATACAATATATACACAAAAGGGTGCCATTTGTGGTGCAACAGGGGGGACCGCTCTTCCCCCATGATTCTTCAAAGTTTAATAATACTGACTACCTGCTATGGACAACAAGGACTGCCTAGGACTGAAAATAAGCTTCAACTGACACTGGGTACAGATGCATGTCTCCCACAATGGTGCTTGTTTTATGGTTTGGGGTGACCTAGTATTGTTTAAGTCCGCTGATTTTATCAGATGGTAAGGTAAATATCAATAGATGTAGAAGTTGTGATGAGTTGGTCCAGGACTAAGGTAATTAGCTATTAAAGGAGTGTTTTACATTAACAAAGTTTTACTTTAAGCTGAAGTGTAGACTCTTAAGTACAAAGTTCATATTCTGGAATTCATCAAGATCAGAGTATTACTTTCCAAGGACAGGCTGATACTGTATAACAAAAGAATATCATGGAGTTAAGAGTGATTATGGTCAGTCACTAATGACACAATTCTGTCCTAACCCAGGATAAACATGTCCCCACCCAATGAATTTGAACGGTTGTGATGTGAAGGCATGAACATGGAGGTCTCCAGGACCTTCACTGGCCAGCCCAGACATGACTCACCCCCAAGTCAGCCCTTGTTGTGAATTAGAAGTTCCAAAACAGATTTCTGGCTTTTAATCCATCACTGTTGGAACATCACGGTGCTTTGAGTAGATGGTGGTGGCGCAAGCCACCACCAAAAGGACACCGGAAAAAGAAACAGAAGAGAGAGTAGGGGTTAGTACAGATTTTATAACAGGGGGCCGCCTCACTCCATTAGAGGAGCCAGAGTCAGGAGGAAGTGAACAGAGCTTGTAGAGGCGGCAGAAGAATAGAAAGAGAGAGTAAAGGAAAGAAGGGATTCTGAGCAACTTGTGACTGTTTAATGCATTGTGTGGTGTTTTAAAAGCAGAAAAGAAATATTAAACGTGTGTATTTGGACATCTGTGGTCTGTCTGCGTATTCAAGGGCTGAAACTCAACTACATATATATATATATATATATATATATATATATATATATATATATATATATATATTGTGAGGGATGGCCGGCCATTCATCCCGGCCAATACCCCCAGGCCGGTAGATGGAGCTCTCCTTGCAACGGGGAGATGCCCCTGCTGGATAACGTCGGGGCCGCCAGGAGTCGCTGCAGGGAGGCTCAAGGACTTATACGTGCCCTATAACCCGGAAGCACGTCATAATCGTATGACCAGAGGGAACGACGTGTTTCCGGGTTGAAAAGAAGGACTTTTTATCTGACCCGGAAGTGATAAGAAATCACATGGACTGTAAGATGGGAAACACTTCCGGGTCAGGGAATATAAAAGGACGATGGGAAATCCCAGACGTTGAGCTGAGCTGGGTGGAAGGGTGGCAATGCGTCTAGGAGTGTAGGACTTTGTATTGGTTATTGGAATTATTATTATTTGAGTATTGTGGAGTGGAGGGTGCTTTGTGCACATTTATTATTATTATTATTATCAATAAAACATTATTTGGACTTTTATCTGGTGTCTGACGTCTAGTCTGAGGGTTCAAGGGGTCACGGAGACCTTAATCTGTCACAATATATATATATATAATATATATATATATATATTTGCAGTTCTATCCCAGTTCACACCCAAAATTTGGATACGCTATGTAGACGACACATTCGTCATACTAAAAAATGACCAGCTGAATGAGTTCTACAACCACATCAACACAGTATTTCCTGCAATCCAATTCACCATGGAAAAACAAATGAACCAACACATCAGCTTCCTAGACATCTACATTGAAAGAAATAATGACGCCACCCTGACCACAAGTGTTTACCGCAAGGAATGCTATGCGGACAAGATATTACACCCAGTATCTCATAAACGGAGCTGTGTTAAAACTCTATTCAAAAGAGTCCACACCCATTGTAATACGAAGGAGACAAAAATGAATGAAAGACACTATCTCTTCTGTCTTTTCACTTCAAACGGATACTCAAAAACATCGACGCTTACACAGAAGATGCCGAAAAACTCGGCAAACAATAGACTTGAACCAGAACCCCCACCCCACCTGGTACTCACTTCCTTATCACCACAAGATGTCTGAAGGTGCAGCACGAATCCCGGCCAAGTCAGGCGTTAGAATAGCACACAAACCTCTTTAATACTAAAAACAAGAAATCGACAGCAGAAACACGAAATGCAGTTTATAACATTCCATGCAGGTTTTGCCCAGCGGTATACATAGGACAAACTTCAAAAAGAATCGCAACACGTATACAGGAACATCGCAACATTGTCAGAAGGAAGGACTCACAATCACTGATCTATACGCATACTAAATCAACAGGACATACCTTTAACTGGGACAATGTACAAGCAGGAGTTAAGGCCAGTACCAAAAGTGCCAGAGAGCTGGCCGAATCTTGGCTATCAAATGATAACGCCATTAACAGACATTTGGACATAAATCCAGCATATGCAAACTTAAGAAGAACATGTTCATAATAAATAAAACTTTACAACCAATAACCCCCCCACTTCCTGATCACACTGACTTAGCCCTCCCCACCTCACCGCCCCCCCCCCACTACATTTGTAAGTCTAAACACTGTCCTCTGATGAAGGCCCCTGGTAGGGGCTGAAAGCTCAGAAATAAAAACTACTTCATGATACGCGATTCATTTTCTCCCTTTGTGGATCTCCAGCTGCAAATATGCAAACCGTATCACAGACCTTCTCTTCCATATATATATATATATATCTATATATATATATATATATATATATAATCTTCATTTGGATCTTGATCTTTGTTTGTCCGCGAATTCACTGCCTTGTGTGGTGTTCCTGCTGTGTTCAGTAGAGGGCAGTAGTGATGGCGGAGGAGAGGAAGTGAGGGGGAGGATCGTTGGATGAGGTTGGAGTGTGATGATTAAAGAGGATTGAACTAAAGGAGACTACGTGCTGTTTGTACTGGCTGAATACACAACACCTTGGTTGTTACTTTTGTTTACAAACACTGTCGATACCACTCTTTGTGTTTAGATCTGCCGTCGACACCGTGCTTTGTGTTTAGATCTGGCGTCGACATCTGCTTCGTTGTCGAGACTGTGGTTTTTTGTGTTTCTATCGACCGTCGTTGGCAGCACTTCGTCCAAATCGAATGTTTACCACTTCTTGGAGTCGGCAGTCAGAATATATAAGTCGGGCACACTTCTGTGATTTTCCATCAGTCGGCGTTTGGAGTTCAAGAAAGAAGCATTGGTTCTTCCTTACTCTTTGGATTGCCACAAAGCAACCTGCGAGATTGGAGAAAGGTTGAGAAGAGATCGTGAGAGGAAACGACAGCATCATGAAAACGAGACGGACTATGAACGGAGAGAAGCAGAAATGCTCCTCCACCACCACATAATTACTATTAGGACAGTGATTAGGATAGGCCGTTCCTATCGAATCAATGTCCAAGGGTTTTGTTTTGTAATTTTGTTTCCCTTATAAAAAATCATAATGTTGTGCGATGAAGGGCCCAGTTCACGACTGGCAGCCGCGTTTAAACAGGGAGCCCTTCACAGACAACTTCAACACGCGCAACGTAGTTGGCCGCACATGGCTAGTATATATATATATATATATATATATATATATATATATATATATATATATATATATATATATATATATATATATACATATACATATATACAGAGAGAGAGAGAGAGAGAGATTGTAACCAGTAGGGAACGCCACTGAGCCTCAAACCCCAGACTTAATTACACCCGGTCACAGTATCAAATATTGTCCCTTAATTAAAAAATATTACCTTAATCCACAGATTATAACAATTAAAGTACAATCCGCAAAGAAATACATTCCTCTTCCTCCATTCTCTTCCCATCAAGCCTCTTCCACTGCTCACTGACTCTGACTGTCTGGTCAAGTTGAGCGGCTCTTTTTATCTTTGACTTAGGAGTACTTCTGGGGTTAGAACAAGGTCTATTGGAAGCACTTCCAGGTCAGATGTGAGTTCCACAAAGTAGGGACCATATACTCCTGAAGTGCAAACCAGTGACACCCATAGAACCAAACAGGGCTGCATCTCAGTATCCAGATGCTGTTGTCTCTCATGGTCCTTCCAACATACTGGCTTCCCTGCTGGTTAAAGATGATTGTTCCAATCCTGTCAGGGAGCCTGTCCCTCCATTTTTCTTCATCATGGCATCTCGTCTGGGCAAAGAATCATCCTCTGGGATGCCCTTCCATCTCTGCAGCACTCACAATTTATAGAAATGTATGTATTCAGGTAGCACATTTGTATGTTTGCGTGATGAATAGAGACACTTAAAGATGTGTTAGTAAACTTTTAGGGGTAACCCGCATTTTCACTATTGTAGATCTCTTCCAGTAGCAGCAAAAGGAAATGCTGCAATGTTTTTGGACCCAAGAAGGACAGGAACACACAGTTTCTATACATCAAGTGCAAAAATAAATTTGTAATGCACACATAGTTAAACTCTGTTCTTCATGTGATGTGTAGATGCTATGAATTTGCGTTCACCCAGGTTTGGTTATATCATTTCAGTATAAAACTGTATGTAAACATTGTCCTATCAGCTTCTTCATTTGAAATCAATAAACATCAATAGCTCTGGAAACTGTCTCATTTATAATTTGTTCAAGATTAATATGATATATTCCACCTGTGTCTTGATTATTATTGATTTCTACACAAAAATCCCATTTTGTCACAAGAATCGAATAGCACTTTCATTGATACAGGTGATCCACCAGGTAATAAATATTAAACATATTAGCTGTCTATATTGTTTGTAAGTGAGATGCCATCTGTTAAATAGTTTATCATAAAATGTTATATTTTATTGTTCTGAAAACCCAAAAATGCTGAAGGTCTACCAGACCCATGAACACCAGCTGAGTTACAAAAATATGAACACTACACAAGAAATATTTAGAATATTTTCCTCTTTTACACATTTGACAGCCACTCCCGATTTTTGTCAGTATTGTATCATTGTCATCTATTCTAAGGAGCCATGCAAGAAATAATTCATTGTACGGTGTATTCAAAGTTGAAGTAATGTACTGAAACAGAAGCATAGTTAAGCACAGAAGCCGCTGAGGGGATGGCAAATTCCTGGTCATGACGACAAGTGGGCTCCAACGTTAATTTTAACTCTTCATCAGTACTTCTTTCAGTGCTTAAGATATAAAATCTACAATTAGAGATGGACCCTCCACAACCAACATCTAACAATAGCATATCAATCAATGCAATTTTGACATCCTTTCAGTTAGAATCTTGTTTGTATAAAAGCAATTTCAGCCACCACAAACCTAATGGGGCTTAGTTTTTAATAGCTACATGATATTGTAAATTGCTATTAAAAAGCATAAGTTTTAAATTCTGTACTAATGCATTTGACCACATTTTATTCTCTCTGTTAGTTCTGAATATGTCTTATTTTTACAAAAAACAAAAAACTGATCTGTTTTTAATGCAATATGTAAAAATTTTAAAATGATATAACATTCCAAAACAATTAACTACAAGGGCAAAAACAAATGAGTGAGCGCTTTGAAAATAACCATATTTATGTATACAAGAGCGGCGCTTGGGGGTGGCAAGTGGGGCAACTGCCCCGGGCCCCCGTGCCTAAGGGGGCCCTGCTTTTGTGGTCTGCATGTCCTGTTCGAGCAGATTTGTCAAGTTATATTCTCCAATTATATTTTGATAAAGTCCGTGTGTTATCTTGCAAAAAATTAGCTGAATACTGTACAGTGTAATGAGAAAATCCGGTGTATGTTAACATTATTTTTATTAAATTTGCGTGCAAGTTTATACAGTCCACACATACCGGTAACAGCGTTTGGCATAACCAGCTCCACATGGGGTTGGTCAGCCCTAGGCCCTGCACACCCCTAAGGCTGGATGTATGTATAAGTTTGTCTAAAATATGGTCTGATCTTCAACTAAGTCACAATAATGAACATTCACAGTGTGCTCTAAAAAATAATGCACAATTTATTGCATTGTTCTGTACTTGTTGAATACATCATTCTGACATTCACAGGTGTAAGATGGAAAAAGCATGTGAAACCCTAGACTGATGACTTCATCTATCCATCCATCCATTATCCAACCCACAATATCCTAACTACAGGGTCACGGGGGTGTGCTGGAGCCAATCCTAGCCAACACAGGGCGCAAGGCAGGAAATAAACCCCGGGCAGGGTGCCAGCCCACCGCAGGGCACACACACTCACACACCAAGCACACACTAGGGACAATTTAGAATCACCAATGCACCTAACCTGCATGTCTTTGACTGTGGGAGGAAACCGGAGCACCTGGAGGATACCCACGCAGACACGGGGAGAACATGCAAACTCCACGCAGGGAGGACCCAGGAAGCGTACCCAGGTCTCCTTACTGCAAGGCCTGATGACTTCAACAAAAGCTAATTAGAGACAACAAATCTGGAGTCCAACCAATGAAATAAGATTGTTGGTGTGGCTTAGAGGTACTCTGACCTGTAAAAAATAAGCAAACAGTTCAAGTTTGCTTTTCACAGGAAGCTGGTGTGAAACATGCTTTGCAAAAAGGAGACTTCAGAAGATCTACAATCAAGAATTATTGATTTGAATAACACTGGAAGGGGTTACAAGCAGTTTAGATATTCATCAGTCCACAGTTAGACAAACTGTGTGTAAATAGAGACAATTTAGTTCTGTGGCTGCTGTCTTTAGAAATGTGCACTCAGCCAAGATGACTCAAAAGGCACAGTACAGAACGCTCAATGAGATTAAAAAGAACTCTGGAGTAACAGCTAAAGGCTTCATAGAATCATCAGAAAAGGCTAACATCTTAGTTCATGCTTTGGCCATAATGAAAAATACTTAACTCCCGGTTAAGTTTAGGGCAGATTTCAAAATCCTCCTTTTAACATATAAAGCATTAAATGGCCAAGATCCGGCTTACTTGTCGGAACTTATCATGACTTACAAACCAGAGCACACATTAAGATCTCAAGATGCTGGTCTGCTTATGATTCCAAGGATTAATAAAATAACAATGGAAGGTCGAGCTTTTAGTTACAGGGCCCCTAAACTGTGGAATGGTCTGCCTGCTACTATAAGAGATGCCCCTTCGGTCTCAGCTTTTAAATCCGGCAGAAGACTCACTACTTCAGTTTAGCATATCCTGACTAGAGCTGCTGATTAGCTGTACAGACTGCATCTCTGTTGTTAGTCATTAGCACTTAAACATAAGTAACATGATAATTATAATTGGATACTAACCCTCACCAATTCTGTTTCTCTTCTCGGTACTCAAATGTGGCACTTGGTGCCACGGCCCACCTGCCAAGTTGTCTTGCCTGCCTAAGGTAAAATCATCCCTGATGGAGGATCGCAGAAATCGTGGGAAAGAGGGGTCCTTTCATCGGATTGGCTGGCCCAGCACTGTTTCAGCCATGGAATGGCCAAATAGGGGAGGCAGCTTGATTGATGAGGTCTCCAGGACTCTAAATATATCGAAATCTTCTTATGTGATATCATCTACTGTTAAATTCTGCTCCGTACTTCTAAAAATTTTTATTTTTATACTGTATTGAGGATTTGTTCTGTTCTATGTATTGTACTGTATTGTATTGACCCCCTTCTTTTGACACCCACTGCACGCCCAACCTACCTGGAAAGGGGTCTCTCTTTGAACTGCCTTTCCCAAGGTTTCTTCCATTTTTCCCTACAAGGTTTTTTTTTGGGAGTTTTTCCTTGTCTTCTTAGAGAGTCAAGGCTGGGGGGCTGTCAAGAGGCAGGGCCTGTTAAAGCCCATTGCGGCACTTCTTGTGTGATTTTGGGCTATACAAAAATAATTTGTATTGTATTGTATTGGACAAGGAAGAATTTGCTGCTTTTCAAAAAACTAAAGAAAACATTACTGCATACTTGAAGTTTGTCACAGACCACCTTGACACTCCACAATGTTATTAGGAACATGTTTTAGGACTGAGAAACTAAGGTTGAATTGTTCAGGAAGAATATGCAGCAGGACATAAGATGTACAGTGCATCCAGAAAGTATTCACAGCGCATCACTTTTTCCACCTTTTGTTTTGTTACAGCCTTATTCCAAAATGGATTAAATTCATTTTTTTCCTCAGAATTCTACACACAACACCCCATAATGACAATGTGAAAAAAGTTTACTTGAGGTATTTGCAAATTTATTAAAAATAAAAAAATTGAGAACGCACATGTACATAAGCATTCACAGTCTTTGCTCAATACTTTGTCGATGCACCTTTGGCAGCAATTACAGCCTCAAGTCTTTTTGAATATGATGCCACAAGCTTGGCACACCTATCCTTGGCCAGTTTCGCCCATTCCTCTTTGCAGCACCTCTCAAGCTCCATCATGTTGGATGGGAAGCATCGGTGCACAGCCATTTTAATTCTCTCCAGAGATGTTCAATCGGATTCAAGTCTGGGCTCTGGCTGGGCCACTCAAAGACATTCACAGAGTTGTCCTGAAGCCACTCCTTTGATATCTTGGCTGTGTGCTTAGGGTCGTTGTCCTGCTGAAAATTGAACCGTCACCCCAGTCTGAGGTCAAGAGCGCTCTGGAGCAGGTTTTCGTCCAGGATGTCTCTGTACATTGCTGCAGTCATCTTTCTCTTTATCCTGACTAGTCTCCCAGTTCCAGCCGCTGAAAAACATCCCCACAGCATGATGCTGCCACCACCATGCTTCACTGTAGGGATGGTGCCAGGTTTCCTCCAAACGTGATGCCTGGCATTCACACCAAAGAGTTCAATCTTTGTCTCATCAGACCAGAGAATTTTCTTTCTCATGGTCTGAGAGTCCTTCAGGTGCCTTTTGGCAAACTCCGGGCGGGCTGCAGTGTGCCTTTTACTAAGGAGTGGCTTCCGTCTGGCCGCTCTACCAATACAGGCCTGATTGGTGGATTGCTGCAGAGATGGTTGTCCTTCTGGAAGGTTCTCCTCTCTCCACATCGGACCTCTGGAGCTCTGAGAGAGTGACCATCGGGTTCTTGGTCACCTCTCTGACTAAGGTCCTTCTCCCCTGATTGCTCAGTTTAGATGGCCGGCCAGCTCTAGGAAGAGTCCTGGTGGTTTCGAACTTCTTCCACTTACGGATGATGGAGGCCACTGTGCTCATTGGGACCTTCAAAGCAGCAGAAATTTTTCTGTAACCTTTCCCAGATTTGTGCCTCGAGACAATCCTGTCTAGGACGTCTACAGACAACTCCTTTGACTTCATGCTTGGTTTATGCTCTGACATGAACTGTCAACTGTGGGACCTTATATAGACAGGTGTGTGCCTTTCCAAATCATGTCCAATCAACTGAATTTACCACAGGTGGACTCCAATTAAGCTGCAGAAACATCTCAAAGATGATCAGGGGAAACAGGATGCACCTGAGCTCAATTTTGAGCTTCACGGCAAAGGCTGTGAATACTTATGTACATGTGCTTTCTCAATTTTTTTATTTTTAATAAATTTGCAAAAACCTCAAATAAACTTTTTTCACGTTGTCATTATGGGGTGTTGTGTGTAGAATTCTGAGGGAAAAAATGAATTTAATCTATTTTGGAATAAGTCTGTAACATAACAAAATGTGGAAAAAGTGATGGGCTGTGAATACTTTCCGGATGCACTGTAAACGGGCACCTCATACCAACATGAAAATATCATACCAATGATGAAATATGGTGGAGGGAGCCAGGATAGCTTTCATTCATCAAATAAATTCTCAAGTTTTTCTAATAATCCTGCAGAATAATGTCACGGAGGCTGTCCTCCAGCTGAAGCTCAGTATGGTGATGCAGCAGGAAAATTACCCTAAACCTTGTAGTAAATTTAGTACAGAATGTTTTAATAAAAAAATCGTGAGTGGTCTCCCCTAGACTTTCTCGTATACTCAGATATGGGGATGGATATTTGAGGAGTAAAGCGCAAGTCAATGATTATATTTTTACTAGCCATGTGCGCCCAACTACGTTGCGCGTGTTAAAGTTGTCTGTGAAGGGCTCCCTGTTTAAATGCGGCTGCCAGTTGTGAACTGGGCCCTTCGTCGCACAGTATTATGATTTTTTATAAGGGAAATAAAATTACAAAACAAAACCCTTTGACATTGGTTCGATAGGAACGGCCTACTCGGAATCACTGTCCGAATAGTAATTATGTGGTGGTGTAGGAGCATTTCTGCTTCTCTCCGTTCACAGTCCGTCTCGTTTTCACGACGCTGTCGTTTCCTCTCACGATCTCTTCTCAGCCTTTCTCCAATCTTGCAGGTTGCTTTGTGGCAATCCAAAGAGTAAGGCAATATACACGGAGCAATGGTTATAAAAGGGGAACACATAGGTATCCAGGCTCTTTAAAGCATAAATAGGGATCACTTCAATGACATGTGAGCAAGCCAGGGTACAACTGTGAGACGCGCAGCACTCGCCGGCTACAACGTAACAATAATAATTTCCGGAACGTGCTGTTACGTTGTGTGGACACTTTTTGTGACTGAAGACAGAGAAGAAAATTAAAATTAGTAAAAATCTTTTTATTGATACATACCAGACAAGGGTAAAATGACAGAGAAACACAGTCCTAGGACACCGCGCTTCATCTGCCTCGAGCGCAGATGTCCTTGCTCTTTTATACCTTTCTAATCTCCTGATCGTTGACCACGTAAGCAATAAAAATAGCGTCCTGACTCATTTTGTATTTTTCCAATTTGTAAAGTCATTACCCTAAAGGTATATTTTCTTGTCACACACATCATTAAAAGAAAACTTCCAGAAAGTATATATGCTTTTTCTCACGTACGCAAAACACAAACAAGTTTGATCATTCTGTTCTATTTTCTGTACTTACACACATACATTTTGTTCAATTACATCATTTTATGTTTTTACAGTTGTCATTCATTTTACCCACTGTCTTTCTTTCATTCATATGTTACGTAGGCACGTACATTTTATCTTCGGCAATCTCATTCTCTAATCAGGCCTCAGGAGCTAACCAGCGTAACACTGTCCACCACCACTTTCGTTATTCCGGCACATTGTTGACATCTGTGAGTAACAACAACGTACTAAACTGGAAGGTGGTCTACGCATGTGTGGAATTCGTGGACAAACAAAGATTAAGATCCAAATGAAGATTATATATAAAGATTAGTTAATTTAAAGCACAGCGATTTGTTTATTTTGAATGTCTGTATTTTGAGGTGTGACTGAAGTACTACAGTCTTCAGTAGTATAAGCCTGGCGGAAATTCTTAATGCAATGCCTATGTTTTAGCTGTCTCTCTACTGCCATCTAGTGCTTCTTCTTCTAATTCATTCGCGGACAAACAAAGATCAAGATCCAAATGAAGATTATATATAGAGATATTATGTACAGTGATTCCCAGCCTAAAGCGGAAGTTATGTTCCAGACCCATCAGTGATAGGTGAAAATCCATGATATAGAAAGACCATATAAATAAACATTTTTTTTATAATTTAAGCCTTGAAATACCCCGCTTTAAACACATGTAACTTATTAAAACACACTTTGTAAACACATATGATATGTGGATGTTGGGCTAAGGATATGAATAACATCTCTCTATTATAAAAAAAAATCTTGGCAGGGAGACCAGGTTAGATGAGGCTTGATCTTCTCAGAAGACAATTTGACATACCGTGAGAGACATTTTAATGTCACGCAAGACAAGGCAGTGAGACAGAAGGACAGCTGCTGTACAGCCTTTTAAATGATCGACGCACAGAGCGACAAGCAGAACAGGCATCTTGGCAGAAGCAGCACAAAGCCAGTAGCTGATCCATCCACTTTTACTATCATGCGTTCAGGTCCCCCACTTCACAACCCGAGCGGGAGAGACGCGAAGTGGCAGGAGCGTAGCGCGCCTCCGGGGGAGGGGTTGAGCGAAGTGATCGAGACCAGATCATCTCGGAGAGACACTTTGACGATATGCAAGACTAGACATTACAACCTTAGGAAGCAAAATCCATGAGACGGTGACTTTTGCATGTCACGCCCCAATTACAAACAATTAAAAACAAGTTCACTTACATCTAACCTAGCAGTTGTTGGAATGCTTTTGGCAGACAAACTTCAGGTGCTCCCAGCTCTTAAAACAATGTCAAGCAGAACACGCAGCTTGCGAGCAGCAGCTGCAGCAAGCCAGCAGATGATCCAAGCACTTTTCCTTAGCGTGCGTTCAGCCCTCAATCCCCGCCTCCCCTCTTCCTTCTCCTCCTCCTTCTCCTTCAGAACGCTAGCAGCAGAGACGCAAAGTGGCAAAAGGACAGCTGCTGTACAGACTTTTAAGTGATTGACAAAAAACGCGACAAGCACAACACACAGCTGCCAAGCAGCAGCAGCAGCAGCAGCAAGACACCAGCTGAACTGATCGCATCTCTTTAGCGTGCGTTCAGACCCCCCCTTCACAACGCGAGCACCGTTTTAAGTCCCCCGAGAAAGAGATTTAACCACGCGCCGGGGCAGAAAATAAAGGACAAATATTGCTTTTACAAAAGTTTTAAAGTAAAAATGAAAATAACAATCTCTTTAAATTGTTTATCCGGTAAACCAAACCCGGGGGTGGGTGAGCTAAGCGAGCAGGGGGCATGGCCCCCTAGTAATAATAATAATATTAATAAATCCATGATGTAGTGGGGGTGCAATAGCTGAACTGCGATATAGTGGGGGATCACTGTACATTAAAGAACCATCAACAACAAATCAAATCAAATTAATAATATATTGAACAATTATTATAAAAGTAAAGTTGAATAAATTGGACTCTGCAGGTGCATGAATAAAAATTAAAGCTCCTCTTCTGGTTAACAGAAATAGTGTAAAAGTTGATAGAAATCTACATTTTGTACCTAATACTAGTATGCAAAATGTGTTTGACCTAAGTGAAAGTGTACTCAAGTTATCGTGTTTACATTCACACACACACAGACACAGACAGACACACAGGCATAAGTCCAAAAATGGTATTTTCGGACTCAGGGAGGTCTAAAACGTTGAGATTCATCAAGAAATGGATTTTTTTGGAGGATTTCGATACTTTCCCTTTACTTTGTATATGAGAAAGGTCTGAAATGTGAAGATTCATCAAAATCTTGACTTCACATTTTTGGACTATTACAATACTTTCCCTATATTTCGTATACAAGAAAGTAAAAAAAGAAAAGTCCACTTTTTAGAGTGACCTAGTGAGAGCGCAGATCTGAACCCCACAGAGATTCTGTGGAATGACCTCAAGAGAGCCCTCCACCCCAAACATCCTAAAATATGGCTGAGCTCATACAGTTCTGTAATGAGGAATGGTCCAAAATTCTTCGTGAACATTGTGCAGGTCTGATCCACAGCTATGTAAATCTCTTGTTAGAGGTTAATGCTGACAAAGGAGGGGCGACCAGTTTTTAAATCCAAGGGTTTACTTAGTTTTTTCACACCAGAGTGTGAATGTTTGATGGGTTTGTTCAATAAAGACACAAAAGATTATAATTTTTTTTTTGTGTTATTAGCTTAAGCATTTTGTGTTTGTCTATACTTTTGACTTGGATGAAGGTCAGATCATATTTTATGAATGATTAATGCAGAAATCCAAATCTTGCCACTGTTTGTGCATTTCTAACTTGTTATCAATTTACAGTGATTTGCTCCTAGAAGCATCATACAAAAGGAAGAAATTATCTTTGGATGGGACCCCAGTACATCTTAATGGAGATAATGAGTATACTGGGAACTGAGTCCAGACGTCTAGCACAATGAGTTTGTGGCTTTAACCACTGCTATAGTTTACCCCATTTTTTCAAAGTCAGTCAGTCAGTCATTGTCCAATCTGCTATATCCTAACACAGGGTCACAGGGGCCTGCTGGAGCCAATCTCAGCCAGCACAGGGCACAACGCAGGAACAAATCTCGGGCAGGGTGCCAGTCCACTGCAGTTTTTCAAAGTGTGTATAGCTTTTTTGTTATATAGCACCTTTCATCCTTCAAAGTGAACACCATTCCATAAATGCATATACCTTTGCTGAGGTTCATGCAGATAGGCAATGACATCCTTGTGCTTTACAGTCCAATACTTTAACCACTAAGCCATCCTATCTGTCGATTTGTAAAACATTTTCAGCAGTGATTGATGAAAGGACTTTCTGTGGGTGAAGGGTGTTTTTTGAACTTACAACCTCCGTAGTTGCAAACACAGCTTGGGCAGATTCTCCTGAAGCGTAACGCCTGTGTAGACCTGTCTGCTTCAGTGCAAATCTCCACAGCGATCGCTTTGTTGTCATTTATACTGTTTGACTCCCTGCTGCGGCAGATATGGCATAATATGAGCCTGCAGGCTGAAAATGAGAACATGCTGTGTTACGTTTTTTGATTACTAGAGTGGAAATGTGAAGGACAGTAATCACACACGGGTCCTTTTTGTTAAGTACAGTTGTAATTTAATATAAATATTCAGATGACACTAGCTTCCCCTGAATTGCAATCAGATTTCAAAAACTGATGCAGTCTTTCCAAACATAATATTTGCTTTCTTGTTTGTAGGCTGATTGAGAATCCCTTGGTGCTGGAGAAACTTCCATTGGCTCATCCGCTTCTTTAATTTTTTTTACTGCTCTGATTTTTTTTTACAGCAGCTAGAAATCCCAGTGGAGAAACACCTACTAGCTTTAAGAATTTAGCATAGAACTGTGAAATCCGGAAAGTAAGCAGCTGCAACATTAACTCTTTAGTAATCATGGCAGGATTTGGCTGGGCTCTGTCAGGAATGTCAATGCTTGTTATTTTTTTAATAGAAATTCTAATGGGTCCCTGTTTTGTTTTTCTTTTGTTTTTTGTGATTTTCTACCCTAAGAATTCTGATGGTTATGTCTGCTTTTTAAATATTGGCTTAGATTTGTCTATATATAATTATTTGCACAGTTCCTGCCACCATTTTTTTTATTTTGAGCTTGTGTTGTTAGGACAGCTCTTACATTGTTAGGGGTGTGTCCTGTGAGGTCATGAACCGTCAATCAAAGCGTGCCAGGGTAAAAGCACACCTCAAAGTATACGGATTCCCAAAAAACACCTGCTTGATTCTCCTGTGAAGAATGTCTTTTGAATTTTTTCTGACTATGAATTTTGTCAAACATTTTCACATTGGTTGATATGTTTGAGCTCCCAGTTTTTGATCAATGTTTTGCTTTTGACCTTAACCCTTCTTCTGTTTGCCTATTAAATCAGCATATTTGTTTTTTTAAGTGTGACAGGCTCCACCCCTGGCCACTCCTTTTGTCTGCAATTTGCCTCTCTAAGTGCCTCCTATTGGCCTGGAGCCCAACAGGCTCCACCCCCGGCCACTCCTTTTGTCTGCAATTTGCCTCTCTAAGTGCCTCCTATTGGCCTGGAGCACGGCAGGCTCCACCCCCGGCCATTCCTTTGGTCTGTAATTTGCCCCACTAAGCCCTTCCTATTTGCCGTGCAACATTAAATTGGTGGTGATTACGTGATGAAGAGGCAAGAGTAATGAAAGAGTGAGTGAGCAGTTTGTTTCCAGCCCTTTGTCAGGCTCTTTTATTATTTTTGACTATTTGCTTTTTTTATTCATTTTTGTCTAGTCCCCTTGCTGATACCTTTCTCTGTTTTTACTTGCAGATTTATTTATAACCATCTGCTTCTTTCAGGAATATTATTTGTATTGTGTATACTAATAAACTATTGTTTACTGTTAAGAATACATTAGTATAATACATTAGTAATTGTGTTATCTCATTTTGTTTGTTTTTTGTAACTTTTTTTTTCACTATTTGCATTGTTTTTAAATGTTATTATTTTTTGTGCTATGATTATGGTGCCATTTTGTTTGCCGTTTTACCTGGGCATTGTTATTTTATGTGCAGTTTTAATCAGTACTTCCATATTCTGTAAAAAGCAATAATGCCTATTTCTAGCTATGTGGCTTCCAAATAAAATCTTGTTGGATTAACTGTATTTCTTCAAAATTGAATACTATTTAATATTTTTTTTTGCCCTACTGTATGTAGTTGCTATATAAGATGGCTGTGCACTTGAGAAGACATCCGAAGTTTTGGTTCTTAAAGGATAGGCTGTGCTAAAGTCTTACTCACTAGTTACATACTGTATGTCATTTATTTGGGTTTGATTTTGACTGATTTAACAACATTAATTCTCTGCCAATCCACCAACTTACAAGTCCCAATCTAACTTAAGATTTTGCTTTCTGAACAATTTTCTGTTGATCTTTGTCAACAAGGCCAAAATAAATCCCCCTTGATTCAAAGTTGTATAAAAACAATATGTGAACGGGTCCAAGGGGTGAATACTTTTTATGGGCACTGCATAAATGTACCAAAGAGACACAACACAGGATATACTCAAACTTTTGATGGGAGCTACCAGAAAAAAAGCTTAAAAGTAAGCCTTTAAAGAGATACAAATGTAATTACCCTGTAAGCTAATCCAACACTTCATTGCCACTTAATAATCTTAAAAAAATCTTTATAATTAGACAACTTACTATTCAGAAACTACTTGTAATGCACTAATTAAAACAGTGCCATCCAAAAAAGCCCTCCGAGTTCAGAGTGGATTCATTTAATTACAATCCTAGAGAAAAGCAACAGGAAAAAACCTTTCAATCTGCACTCCCACAATCCCCTCTGCCTTTGTACAAACAGAAAGTTTCTTTATTGACTTGTTACAAATGTACTTTTTAATAATTTGTCCTGACCCAAACAAGTCTTTTTAAATGGCTCAAGCCATGTTTTTAAACCTGTGTAAACTGAGAAAAAACTGTAATTACTTGATAATGACCATGTAGCATGGATAACTTGGCTGGAATTTAATTATTCATGGGCTCTAATTAAATGCTGTCAGTGATTTAATAAAAGTACTTCCGATCCACATGGAAAGATTTGGTAACAAGTACAAGATAATTGAGCTGCTGTGACAGATCCCCAGGTCAGAGTGAGGAAGAAGCAGCGTGAAAAATGCTGAAAAGGCAAAAGGAGCCGCACAAATCACGGGCCAAAATCATTTTACACTACAGTGGTTATGATGCCTCACTTTTGCTGCTGTTCTAGTCAGACCACACTGTACAGAAGAACGTGAGAAAACCTTTTGACAAGAACAGGCCATTTACTGTAGCTTAACATGGCTCATCAATTCAAATTCAACAAACGTGTCCAAAGTAATGGCAAGCTGGGATGTAAAAGTCCCAAAGGTTCTTTTTTTAATTCAATAGTAGGTACTACAGTTCACAATGAGGAGAAATATTTTTATTTGAGCAAAATCTACTGTTAACTAGCTTGTGTCTTTTCCCCTCTCCTTGTTATCCCGATCATAATTTAAATTACTGCTGTTACACTATATCTCCATTTGCTTACACAGGCATATTTAGCTCATTAAAATTTTCCTCACAGCTCATAACCTTTAGGCCTGCAAGTTCTTCTCTGCAGTTTATCTAGCACTGTTATGTCCTTTTGTACTGTATACTAAATTATGTATATATGAAGTAGGACCCAAAACTTCATAGAATTGTTAAAAATATTATTATACAACTTAAAGCAATTCCATTTTTGTCACCGTCAAAATAATCCCGTTGAGATGTAATATCCTTTCTAGCAAATACACTGACATTGGGCCTGTGTAGGCCCAGTATGGGCAAACATATTGGCCCTATATGGGCAGCTAACATTGGCCCCAAAACACAGGCCCAGTGTGGGCAAAGAGACAGGGACCCAGATTTGGTCATGAACCTTGAAACAAAGTCCATATCTTACTATTCCATCCATTTTCTATACCTACTTATCAAGGGAAGGGTTGCAGGCCCCCTGGAGCCTATCCCAGCAAGCAATGGGACAACACGTGGATGAGACAGCAGCCCATCACAGGGTGAACACACTCACACACACAGTGTAGGGTAAATTTAGCAGCACCAGTCCACCTCATCTGCATGATTTTGGACTGTGGGAGGAAACCAGAGCACCTGGGGGAAACCAAAATGGACATTTGGAACACATGCAGACTCCTCACAGGGAGGACTGAGGATGTGAACCCCAGTCTCCTTTCTGTAAGGCTGCAGTGCTACCACTGTACCACCCTTTACAGGTCCTTTCTTTGAAATTTTTTCAGTGTTTTTTTATCAATTAAATGATGTAATTATGAAGATCTATAATGTATTTATTAATAAGAAAAGAAATAAAAAACACAATACTAATGTAGCTTTGTACTGTTTATTCTTACAAAATAAACCAACACTGTAGCACTCCACTAATTTGGGCTTCATGGCAGAGTGGCCAAATGATACATGAAATCGTGCTTGGAGTTTATTAAAAAAAGGCACCTAAAGGATTCTCAGACTAAATATGATTCTCTGGTATGATGACTCAAGCCAAAACCGAACTGTTTGGCCTCATTTCTAAGTGTCACGTTGGAGGAAACCAGGCACTGCCCATTAGTTGCATAATATGCATGGTGAGGACAGCATCATACCACAGGGTTGTTTTTCACCAGTTGAGATTGGGAGACTAGTCTGAGTTGAGGGAAAGCTGAACAGAACAAAGTACTGAGAAATCCTCAATGAAAGCCTACTCCATCGCACTCTGGAACTCAGACTGGGCTAAACGTTTACCTTCCAACAGGATAATAACCCAAAGTAAAGACAACGCAGAACTGACTTATGGTCAGCTCTATGAATGTTCTCCAGTAGCCTAGCCAGAGCCCAGACATGAACCCAATTTGATATCTCTGAAGAGACTCGAAAATAGCTGTTCACTGATCATATTATGTGATATCATCTACTGTTAAATTCTGCTCTGTACTTGTAATATTTTTATGTTACTGTAATACTGTATTGAGGATTTGTCCATTTCTGTGTACTGCATTGTATTGTATTGACCCCCTTCTCTTTGATACCCACTGCACGCCTAACCTACCTGGAAAGGGTCTCTCTCTGAACTGCCTTTCCCAAGGTTTCTTCCATTTTTTTCCCTACAAGGGTTTTTTTGGGAGTTTTTCCTTGTCTTCTTACAGAGTCAAGGCTGGGGGGCTGTCAAGAGGTAGGGCCCGTTAAAGCCCATATTTTAATGTTTCCATTTAATTTATTATATTGTGAAGCCTACACATTCTATCTATCTATCTATCTATCTATCTATCTATCTATCTATCTATCTATCTATCTATCTATCTATCTATCTATCTATCTATCTATCTATCTATCTATCTATCTATCTATCTGAAATATGGTATCTTTCTCAGCTCTTCAACTCACAAAGGTACCAAAAGTGTGATCAAAGAAGCTGATACAATCATTGATGTAGCACAAAATTCATGCACATCCTCCCACGCACTATTTGGTAGTGGAGCCCCCAACTGAGAAAAAAGTCTTTACAGTAGAGTACCAATTTAATGTTCTCAAAAATTTAGCATTTTCTTGAATTCCATGTTATTGAGAAAATAAAGCTCTTGCTTGAATAAGCTTCAGTGCTTTTTTTCTCATACAATGTCTTCAGAAGGCATTCAGACTCCTCCAGTTTTTCTTCATTTTGCTATGTTGCAGTTTTAAGCTAAAACCATTTAAATTTATTTTTTACATCATCAAACAACACTCAATAGCCCAGAGTCAGTCAATTAGTCCTGAACAGGGTCACAGGGGGTGTTGGAGCATATCCCAGCCAGCCTTGGGCACAAGGCAAAGACAAACCCTGGACCATTCCATTACATATTGAACCGACTCACCTATACACCAAACACACAGCTGGGACCAAATTAGAATCGCCAATCCACCTAACCTGCACTGTCCCTACACTTGTAAGTTAGAGATTGAGACCCCCTTACAGGTAGGTTGGGCATGATCATGTGGGGTAAATACAACACACAAAACAGAACACAATATAATCCTCTTCACAGAGCAAGATGGCCAATCTATCATTGCCACCTCAGAAATACAGCAGTACAAACTACAAGGCAGAATGCAGGAATAGATGATATCACTCACTAAATACAGAACTATCACATATGAGGATACAGATTTGTTCAAATACCAAAGTAGAAACTAATTAACCTAATGAAAAACAACAGTATCTGTCCAATGGCTATTTGTAAAACTACCTGGTTGTAAAAAAGGAGTCAGACAAGCCAGACACAGTCAGAGTCCTGGAGACCTCGGCCAACAAGCCATCTCCTCATTGACCATTGTACAGCTGGGTCAGTTCTGGGCCAGACAGTCTGATGAAAGGACCCTTCTATCCCATAATTCCAGTGCTCCTTTATCTGAGATAACAAACAGCACAACTCTCAGTTTTCATGCAACAACCCTTTACTCCATGTAGTCTCTTTTTTCCAAAATTGCGTGCACTTTTTCACCTATTCAAAGACAGCATGAAACATGGCACTGTCACAAAGCTGTGCAGATATAACAATCACTCCCTCCCCAAATAAAAATCTCCTTTTCCCCAAAAACAATACAGAACAAGAGAACTACAACAGTTCACTAACTTTTTTTTCCTTTTTTTTAATCACTAGACACAAGGTGAGACATTAACTATTGTTGGATGCCTGCCTCCAAAAGGTTGTGCAGTTTAACAGTTACACCATTCTAGAGGGCCAAAGGAACTTGGCAGAGTGGTTGGATGACAAGGCGTATGGTGGTTTAAAGCTGAGAGACAACCCAACCCTATGAAAAGAGCTGGCCATTGCTGAAGCCAAATTGAACTGACAGTGAGAACAGCAGACCCTTCAGTGTCCAGGAGTGTAAACCCCAGAGCTGTGAAGTCCAGGCCTAACATGTTGGCACTGTGATGGGTGACATGAAATGTGAAGCCAGGCAAGTACTTTTGTCCATAGCATATAGGCAGTTAGAGTTTGCCGTTTCAATTTTAGTGCTGCCATACCCGGTTAGAACAGCAGAGGGAGCAGTGAGAGTTAGGTGAGAGTCAGACCCTAACTATTTGACAGTGGTCCAGTTAAGCAGAGACACTGTCGCCAGTGTCCAACAACAGAGGAAGACACACACACACACTGTCTAACTGCAAAGTACAACTTTTAAAGGTGGGGACAGTGGAGCTCACTGAGTGAATGGTTGTTGATGCAGTCCGAGTAGAAGGCAACTGTTCCTTTTATAAAGAGGAAGTGGGAGCCGAGTGACAGACTTTAGCAAAGTGGTTAAGCTTTCCAGCAGTTCTGGCACCTGTGTCCCTCAGCAGTCCAGCTCCATGTTTTAGGCTTATACCTGCAGAGCCACAGTTTCTATCTAGAAACGGACTGTAACCACCTCATATAGTGAACATCTGAGCTGTCGTGAAGGGAAAGCACCTGCTTGCCAGCAGCACAGTTCTCTTCCGTTCACTTGTTGTGTGGCAGGCTGGTGCTGAGCCAGACAAATGGCAAGTCTAGCCATGAGTTCAGCGGCTGATTCAATTTGAAATGCCATGTCGGTTGCCTTCACAAGAGTCGTTTCATCTGATGCCATCAGTGATCTTTTGCAAACTTTAGGGTTACTGGCATGTTCCACAAGCTGGTCCTTGATAAATTCATCATGTAACTCACAGAACTTGCAAAACCTGATTAAACCCTGCAAGTCAGCCATGAATGGATGAACCGATGAACTGACACCCCCAGCTGCTGATGGTACTGGAGGAAGAGAATTCATTGGACGATGTAACTTCGAGGTGCCTTGGCAGTGTATAAGTATAGCTGTTTTACAAGCGTCACTCACCGCGTCCAAACCAACAGCTGTTAAATAAGTCTCAAAATATTCATTCCAGCGAGTCCACGGCACTGGAGGATCGCCCAGCAGTGCAAAGAATGAAAGTGGTAGTGGGAACAAAAGCTCTATCCTTGTTGCCAATGTTTTTTTCCTCAAATGAAGACAGCTCAACAATCAGTTTTCACGCAACAGTGCTTAATTTCACATAGTCTCTTTTTTCCAAATTTGTGCACCGTTTTTCACATATTCAAAGACAGCACAAAACACGGCACTGTCGTAAAATTGTGCAGATCTAACAGAACCAAATGATTATTCATCCTTGTGCAGTGTGGCCTTTTTTATCGTTGATAAAATTATTTATGAATATGAAGGACTCACAAGTCTGATAACGAAGCATGCAATTGTAAACTATATCTCACTTAAGCCCCCTCTGACCATTTTAGTCAAATTATTTTAGTAGATCACCTTGCAGAGGTGAATAACCCCTTTACTGATAATTTGTAAGTGTTATTAAGGCCAAAAGAAGCCTTAAGTTCTTATTACATAACAGTAAATTATTAATAGATGCATTTTTGCAGTGCCTAAACTAAAGCGCTACAAATTCTATGAAGAGAAGTACTGACAGACTGGTAATAGAAAGCAAAAGAAACAGTTTAAAACAATTTAAAATACAAAAAACAGGCTCAATACACTTAGAGATGCATTGAGAAGTCTGTTACAGTGCAGCCACCATTTCTGATCTAATCACACCTCTCCAATAACATCAGCTCTGTGTTACATATGAGTGGTTTATCAATGGCGCCGTTGCTGTCAACAACATGGCAGTTTTCAAGAAAAAGAATACACAACCTGAAACAACAAAAATGAGAATAATAATTTCACAAATTAAACAAAACAAATCAGGAAACTTTGTTTTCAAAAATCTGCAGCAAAGTTATTAAAAATAAAAAAATAAACTAAGCACATGGAAGCCAGACCTATGCTAAAGGGATTCTGACAAATCATTGACTATTTCCAGCATTTTGCACTTTTCTTTTTTTGTCATCCCCCAAACAAATGCTAAATGGGGGTTCTACGGTATTTCAAACCAGCCAGCCACACTGCTGGAGAAATTTGTGATTTTTTGTAGACCAAATTTAAAAAAAAGTGCTGTGCATGGACAATTTCTTGCAATTTAAGAGAAAACCTCTGTGATCTTAACATAAAAATAATGAAATGTTTTGAGGCCCCAGTATTTTTTAAAATTATTTCTATTCAAATACTTCAAATATATTGTTACTTTTACCGGCATCTGGGGTTGGCAGGTTGCTTGACACACCTTTGTTAATGGGCTTGTGGTTTGTCTACAATGACAGGAGGTGGGCAGGGAGAAGAAGCCTTTTCTGCCCAGCTTGCCGTGATGTTTGCTTTGATTGATGCTGTGAAAGAGGCCTGGACACAGACAGACACGGAGACAGACAGATGTCCAAAAACACACGTTTATTTACAGACAACACTACACAGCACAAGAACAGCTCACAGTTCTTTAGACTTCTCATTCTCTTGCTGCCTCTACTCCACTCCTCGCAAGCTCCGTTCTCTTCCACCCGACTCCGGCTCTTCGAATGAAGTGAGGCGGCCTCTTTTATGGCACACCCGGATGTACTCCAGATTCTCCCTGACGATCTTCCTGGTGTGGTGGAAGTGCTACCCTTGCACCCGGAAGCACTCCAGGTGTATCTGGTTCCTGTTCCTGCAGCAATTCCTGGTGGGCCGGAAGTGCTGCAATCCATGGCTCAAGTACCATCCAGGTGCCCCCTGGTGACAGCCATGGACCCTCACAGGGATGAGCTTCTCAGCTCTGTATCCGTGGCCCTGATGGAATCCAGGGAGGCTGCACTCTTGTGTCCAGGGGAATATATTGCCCCTCTCCGTTCCAGGCATCCTGGTGGGGCAAGATCGCTGGCCGTCTGCCACACTGCTTTGATGTTTTATTTTTCTTATCCTGATACACAGCAACTCTTTGTTGTATACCAGTTGAGTATTATCATCCATCTATTGCCTGTAAAGTCTCTTGGAAAAAAACAGTTTCTCAAACTTTGTTTGGCCAACAAATCCAAAATTGTATTTTCTGTTTTCAAAAATTAAATATATGTTATTGTGACTGCTTTATGCAGGTGTGATGTGAAGGCCCTTTGTGTTTGGAGAGACCCACTGCCACTCGGGGACTGTCCAGTGGATACACGTTAACTTTAATGTCTCCCACAGTTACACACTAGCTGCTGGTGAATCTAAATTCAGAACTTCTCCTTCTATCACATCCCACAGATGCTCAGTTGATATGAGATCCAGGGACTGTAAAGGCCTTTGTTTGAAGCCAAGTTCTTTCTCTTATTTGTCAGTTATTAGTCCTGTTCCTTAATACAGCCATATTAAACATGGGTGACACCGCAGCACCACTCTGGAACAATGTGAGTTTTTTTACAGTGGCTGGAGTGCCAGTTCTACCACCAACACCCAAGTTTTCCCTGCAGGTTGGAGGGCCTACTTGCAAGGCTCCATGCAGGTTGACGTCATACCCAGGACGGAGCAATTGCAGGTTAAGGGTCTTGCTCAAGCTTGTGGCATGGAGTATTGACCTTCTGGAACACAATTATCCTGAGGTATTCAAAAGTTACCTTATTGAAATCAAGTGATGAAGTGGGCGCCACTAAAACACCTCTAACAATTGCACCAGCACCGTTGACACCCAGCAGGATGGATTCGTGGGTTTTCCAGCATATTCTGGTCGTGCCAGGAGCACAAGTTAGGAGAAACTGTCGTTCATTAGTACAGACGATGTTTTTTGCACTCCTGCAGTGTTCTGTATTTATGTCTCTTAACACACTGCGGCAACATGCAAATGTTTTTCAAGATAAAAAGTGAAAATCTGTGGTTAGTCACTGTATTCCATCCAAGACTAGGTGGGCATTCTGTGCCTCTTTTTTTGACTTGTCTTTTCAACTCAGCTGTTGTTGGACTTGATTGTGTGGTGTCTGTTACTCAGAACAATTCATGTCAGCCTCCAAGCCACTTTCATCAAGGGTCTGACTGTCTTTTGACACATGTTGACCTGGGCTCTGCCTATGAACTTTGCTTTCATGTTTTAAATGCTTCAGAGTCAGCGTATTTACTTTTATTGCAAGGCAGCATACAGCATCCACATAATGGCAGGCTGTAGAGCAAAAGAGAACAAAGTCCAGTCCTTCAGGCGCTGTTTGAACATAATGTTTTACCTCTTCTTACCATCCATTTGGATTTTATTGCGTCTGACTCTAGTGCTTTTTTTTGTAGCTTTTGATTTTTGTCTTTCCCATTGTGATTTATTGTCTGTTTCTGCTCTTCTGTGTATCAGGCTGTGCTTGTTTTTCATAATGTTTTTAGAATACAGAATAATAAATGAATATTTACCTGTTTTCTGACCTCAGCTCACATAATGGCCCCTTTCCCAGTGTTTCTAATTATCCATCTGCATCCCCTACCCTCTTAATATACTTAATGGGGCTGCATCTTAAATCTATTCCTTCAAGGTTTTAGCCTTGTAGAAGCCAGCTTCAGAGTGTTATGCTCAATGGCACCACCATTGTCTTCTGGGTGATAGTGTTATAGCCCTGCCAAAAAGGGGAAAGATTAATAAATCAGACTCAACACACTGTTTCCTCAGCTGAGTCTGCATCATGAATTTATCCACAACAGCAGAATAAAATAACTCTTTCAGTACTATATTGCCCCCTTTAAACTCTCTTTAGCACTTTACAGTCTTTATATGCATAGCTTCCACCAACTTATAAACACTACTGCTTATCTTTTATTCTTCTATCTCTTACACTTTCCATATTTCTATACATTTGTTATAACTATTTACATCATATTATCATCATTCTACACTTTCTCTTATTTAACTCTTCCAAGTTTCTTTCTTATTCATCATAAACAGTGTTATTTATTAATATGCATAACAAAACCATAAGAAACATGTCAGAAATTCTGTATATACAAACTGGATACAGAAACACACTCCCATTAATTGTATAAATATATACATAAAAACATAAGTATAAGGAAGTACTGAGGGCATCCTTAACAAAAGACTGTCACTTTTCTTTAATTTAATAAATTGCTCAGTTTTGCTTATAAATCTCTCAATAGAACAATGGTAAATCTTTGAAACCGGCCTGCTGCTTTAATAACTGGCTGAACAGGCTCCTCTCACATACAAACTCAAGCAACTTTACGGGCAGACATGTAGAAGCAATGTGTGTTCTGGAAAGTTCTGCATTACAGCGTTATAAACTCACACAACATGCTTACAAACTGGTAGTTAACACTTTTCCTATATTACAACTAAAAGTCTACCATGATAAATGCCATGCACACCTGTATGCTGTTTGTGGCATGTATAATGTCAATGTCAATGCCAATTTATTTATAGAACACATTTAAAACAACATCAGTAATGCTTTACATTAAAACATAAATAAAATAAAAAGAAGTAAATAGAAATAAAATACAATAAAATGAAATACATCCAGCAGTGAGTTAAAGAAAAAGAAAGGAGATAACTAAGAGTAGGGAAACCATCATTATCAGTGAAGGATCACTGAAAGCTAGAGAACACAAATGCATCTTCAGTCTCATTTTAAAAAGTTCAATCGAAGGTAACTCCTTAATGTAATGAGGTCAAGAATTCCACAGACAAGGTGCAGCAGCTGCAAATGCCATGTCCTCCTTAGTTCTGCACTTAGTACAAGGATGGCTGGTATAAAACACACAATTCAGATAAATAGGCAGGAGCATACCCATGTAATGATTTAAAAACCAGCAACAAAATTTTAAAGTCAATTCTGAAACTATCAGGCAGACAGTATAAAGTTGGATAAACAGAATCAAACATTCTTGCCCCACCAAAAAATGAGCAGCAACATTCTGAACCAACTGCAGCCTTCGTATCAGGGATTTGCAGATCCCAGAATACAACAAATTGCAGTAATCAAGCCAAGAAAAGATAAAAACATGAATATCATTCTCAAGGACCCTAGGAGATAAAAATGGTTTGACCTTAGGTTAAAGACGAAGCTGGGAAAAGTAATCCTTGACTACAGAGTTAATACGTTTCTCAAAAGAGAGGTTCCTTTCAAAAATGACACCAAGGTTATGGACTTGAGGTTTGCAGAAGTCAGTGAAAGAGTAAAGAAGTTCAAGACTAATTTGAGCTTTGGCTGAAGGACCAGCTATTACCACTACCATTTTATTTTGATTGAGATCAAGAAAATTGAATAAAATTGAAAATAATAACAGCAGCGTTCTCAAATGAAAAACAAATGTTGCTTTCACTTTAGCAAAAATAAAAACATTTAATACCGTGCTAAACCTTTAGTAAATTTTAGTAAATTTAAGGGTAAATATTTATGCTAGCTTACTGGCCAGATACCAATGGTATTTTATTTGCTATGTACCTACCAAAAAGGGGAGTGATTAATAAATCAGACTCAACACATCACATTACATCAGAATTTTAAAAAATCTTTCTATTATTGTTCTGTTTTTGAAATAACACATATACTGTAAACTTTAGACATGAAGTCAAATTGCACTAATGTATCTAATTTAACACAATATAATACACAAGACTAATCTTGAACCTGAAATGCTTTTGCTATAAATATGTGCTCAAATGATCTCAATCTGTCACAATAGCTCTTTTCTGATATTCCTGTCAGATGGGTGTGTACGGAAGCCCAAAGTGGGTTGCAGTTGCTGGTATGCTCAGACAGAAATGCTTGATGCCATGTACAATACTGTGTTCAAAGCCAGTCACATCGTGAGTCTTGTCCATTCTTCTTCTGAATTGCACACACACTCACATGCAATTGTGGTAAAAAACAACATCTTAATTAAAGAAAGAAACTTATCCTATTGTAAGGTTTATAAACGCAATCGTTGCGTCTGTGGAAGACAGCTCCTCCATTGCCAGGGCAACCGCAGACCCCTAGTGCTGCAGCGGCTCGCCACAAAGGCAAATCCGAGCTGACCGCAGTCACGCTATAAGCACCTCTCGTCGATGGGTGATGCAAGGAACGTCATGAATGCAGGAAGCAGTATTACATGGCAATGACCCTACCTGATTGCTGTGTCTGTATATATGAGAGTGGTAGATCCCGCTACAATAGCTGTTCCTGTTTTAAGCTGAATAAAGCTGGTTTTGCTAAAATACTGAGACTCAGCTTTGTGTTTTGGGGTGCAAGACAGTGAGTCACATATCACACTATAACAAAACAAGTCTGATAAAAAAAAACCTTTTGAGTTGGTAATCAGGCATGAGAAAAGTTGTTCATTGCACCATTTATTCTCTTGCAGCACCATGCTGAAGAGCAACATCCTTCACAACAGTCTGTTAAAGAATGATCTCAGAATAAAAGCAAAAGCTTCTTGATAACTGAATTTGCATAACAGTGTTGATTAATGCTTACATATCATATTCTGATTGGTTAAAAGACATGAGGTGTTTAGCATAAAGCACAACCAGCGTAAATAAAAGTCTCCATTATTTCTTTGTTCTTCACTATCTCTTAGTTTACATATTACATTTGAAATCTCCATGTATGTGACAACTGTCCAGTTTTATTGTTAACAAGACATTTGCTGATCTCTGAATCATACATTTGGTGTATTACGTCAGCTTTCTCCTGGTACATTCTTGTCTTTGTTGTTCACTTGACCTTCCTCTGGTTTTCTGATATGACTGAACAGGTTTCTAACATTTATTGACCCTTTTATACTTCTAAGATGGATGCTATATTTTAATATGGAAAGCATATCGTAACACTTTATCTTAAATGACTATGTGATCCCACAGTCGAACCGGCTGTTACCTGCTTTCAATAGCTTTGCCTGCAAATATGAAGCCATCACTGAGTGACCTTTCAGATCAGACATATAAGGCTGATGGACACTCAGAGTACCATACTTCAATTTCAATTCAATGAAGGTTATTTTTGTATCGCACGCTTCACTGAGCGCAGGCTCAGATCAATGTAAAAAATTGATAGGTGTTGTAGATACAAATGAAAGCTTTACAAACTACTAATTCATTAATGAGTACCCAGACAGACAAAGATGTGTTTCAACAGACAGGAAGACAAAGTAGTTTAGTCTGGTTAATTAATAAATGCAGCCAGGCATTATCTGTGCATTAATTATTTAATTGTTGAGCTGTGACTTGTTGACAGCAGCGGGGAGAGAAACAAAATTTCCAATCATCACTATACTTGTTCATTTGTGCCATTTAGTAATTTTTCTTGGACTCTCCTGCATGAAATTTATTGATCTGATTTTAGATGACACCAAAATTGGAGGGATGGCAGACACTGAGGAGGCAGCAAAAAGAATTCAAAAAGACCTGAACAATCTTCAGAACTGGGCAAACACTAGGAAAATGCAGTTTAATGTGGAAAAGTGCAAAGTGTTACACATGGACAGAAAAAAAACGTCAATTAGAAATACAAGATGGGATGGCACGTAGACTTATCTTGCACAAATGGAAGAATCCTAACTCACCTCTTTAAAGTCATTGGGTAACTGATGTTATATACTATCTGAAAGTTGCACTTGGAGGATCTGTACAAAACGTTTTCAGAACCTGGCAGGATCTATAAGCATTTAAAGTGAGGAAGCAGGTTCTCTCCCCTCTTTTACTCCATTTATCTTTATTCATTTATTAATTTATCTATTTACTTATTTTTACTAGCTTAAAGTTTTACTCTGCTGGCCTAGCTCTCTTTCTCAGTGGTGGGGGTTGCTTTGTTTCAAACCTATTTTTGTACAATTTGATTTATTTTATTTGATTTTAATAAAATCAATACAAGCAAAATAAACAAATAAATAAATACAAGATGGGAGGCACTGCCATACAGGGAACAATCTCTGAAAAGGATTTAGAGGTTTATGTTGACACAGCATTTTCATTGACTAGGCAATGTACAGAAGCAATTAAAAATAGGTTACATCATAAAAACTGTTAAATTGAAGTCAAAGACATTAAGCTCAAAATATATTGTGCACTACTAAGACCACATCTGGAGTATTGTGTACAGTTCTGGTGATCATAGTACAAGGAAGACATAGCAGCAGTTAAAGCTGTGAAGAGTAGAGGAACCAAGTGCACCCAGGACTTCAGGACATGTCCTACTGTGACAGACTCAGAGAATTACACCTGTTTAGTGTCGAGCAGAGGAGACTGCATGGGGACCTAATCCAGGTGTTCAAAATCCTCAAAGGCATTAATAAAGTAGATCCAGCAAAATTCATTGAGGACATCAATGGAAATTAGGAAAAAGAACATTTAAGACTGAAGTCAAAGAGTTATGGGACTCTGAAACCAGCTACCGAGACATGTAGTTGAAGTAGAAACCTTGACAACTTTTAAGAAGAATCTGGATGAGATACTAGGATGGACAGCTTACCTGTTAGCTAAACAAATGTGCTTGATGGGCTAAATGGTCTTCTCTCGTTTGACAAATTTGTTATGTTTCTTATCTACACATCATGTTAGGGGTTTTAGGAACCAAGGATTCTGATTTTCACATTAAGTTATGCATATAATGCTGTATTTCACTTTTGAGAAGTTTTACCATTCTGCCGTGATGTTCAGCTGTATCCTTTGTAGTGCAATACTTCTGGCATCATAAAGGCAACAACATAAAGGTCAACCTCAGTATTTCCTGGGAATCTGAATTTGCAGAAAAATAATTACCTTTAGAAGTTTCTTTGAGACTACCCTTTTGATTTAGACTTCATAGTTCTGGCTCCTCTTCCTGATTTTTGATGAGAGCTAAGGCTTTGTTGAAATGATTGTTTGAAGTTCAGTACTGGCCTTGGCTTGATTTCTGCTTACGTGTATCTCCAGGGCATTTTCATATAAGAGTTTTATGCTCAATTGCACAAAGGTGACACAAGCATTGGATGAATATCTTCTAGGTAAGAGCCCTGTCTTAAAAGTATTCCATTGGTTAGCTGATAAAATGGAAGGCGGTCAAGAGAGGGTTAGGAAGAAATGGCTCCTTTGGAAGGATCAGTCCACAAAATGGTGAAATTTTGCTTAATGACCTTTGGTAGAGAAAGAGTGTAAAGGTAGCATAGGATAACCAGCGAGATGCACATTTCATTATTGGGGTTCCTCTTAGAGTGGATGACATGAGGTCTACTCCTGGCTTGATTGAGGGTCTTGTTTACAATATGAAAAGGGTTTTCTTTATCAATGAAGAAACTCCTCATCCTGAATGCTTTATTATTGTAGTCAGCCTTGTCAATGCAGAGGCGGCAGAATCTAAGGAACTGTGATGACGTAGAGAGTCTATAGTATGTTGGGGTTGGAAGGAGCTATAGAGGATGTAACTGTGTGAGTCAATTACACTGACCCCATTGATTTAAATAATTTTGAGGTATCTGATATGTATTGAAAAGTGGTGGAAGATATTATTAAAATGTAAATTAATTGACAAATTCATTATAGTGCTCTGACATAATGCGTTCAGGGATTCTTGCTGAGCAAACTGGGGTATGAATATACTTTGCTGTGTATTGTAATTGTAAAGATCTGGCTTGGAGGAGACAATGTTGACAATAGGTGGTGCTCAAAAGAACTGTTTGTTCTTCCGTGACCCAAACTACTGCTTCTTTCCTTTGATACCCTCCAAAGCTGCTTCCCAATCTTCCATGAATGTAGCTCCCCATGTTCTCATCTGCTTCATCCACTGCCTACTTGTTCACTCAGCCAACCTCACCTCACATCACTCACAGAGGCAACAATATCAGATCTGCAGGTCAGTCCAAGCCTTGATTCTAGATGAGACTTGCTGGAAGCAGAAGATAGATTTTAGCAGAAGAACAGCACCTCCAATATGTTCTCTCTATGTGTGCCCCTTTTCAATGTCTGCACAGGCTTCTCTAGGTGTCTCTGTCCCTTCTGACAATCAGCAGACCTCTGAGTACTATGTATATCTCTTTCAGGTGTGGTATGAAGATGTTACACCACTAAAGCTGTAATATGTGTTAGTTTCTGGGCCTATACTCACTGATGAGCAGTATACAAGAACAGAAGAGAATTGTATTGAATGCAGATTATGTTCTGCAGAAGTGTAAAGTGGATACACACACGGGTGAGGGTTAGGGATTAAGAGCTACTATATGTACCTGGATATTGGGACACACTTTTATTTTTAAAGGAGTGTTGACAGAAAAATCATTGGGTGTATTTCTCTTTAATGGGGACACTGCATTTTTACACATGGCGGCTCAGATCTGAATCTTCCGTCTCCTACAAAATGCATGTGGCAGCACAGGGATTCAGCAGTTTTCACTACTGCCTTGACCCCTGTACCTGGTTGCTGTTTTTACACATTCTTTTATATTTATACATTGTGTGTTAGGACAATAAGTGATTCTAAATTTTCCTGGTATGAATGGCTGTGGTCTTTAATGGTCTGGTGTCCCATCCTAGATCGGTTCCTGCCGGGATAGGCTCTTTCCCACTACTGTATGACCCTGAGCTGGGTTCTACAGGTTTGAGAATGATATTGTAATATGCTGTGCTCTTCAGGGCTCCTTTCCTCAGCCAGCAGCACTATGCAGTTTGGCATTCCTCTAGACCTCTGAGCTGTGCACCTCTGGTGGAGAGTGAGAGCTGGAATGATACATACAGCAAGTCTGCATCGTCAAAGAGGAGTGCTGGGGCTATTTAGTGGTAACCATAGAAACAGAGTAAGATGAAGTTGTTTGCGTGCATTTGGGGACAGCAGATTAACATAACGCAGCATGCTTTGCCAGACAGTGCCTCCCATGTGCCGACTCATTTGAGCACAAATGCCAGCCCATGAGAAGCCAAAGTATCCAAAGATACATCGATTGAATAAACAGCATGTACTTGCAGAGTCAGGGAGATACACTCAAAAGTTGATGGGAATAATAGTAATAAACTAAAATAAAGTCTGCAGTATCCACAATCTCTACGGTGTATGGATTTACTCTGAGCAAGACTTCCCTCTCGCTAGAACTCATTTTCATTAATCAAAGTTCAGAAATTGAAACATTCACTTGGACTTAAAGCAACTGATGGTTCAGGGACTTCAAGAAATGATAGCATGTTAGGGTGGTGGAGAGGTAATGGGGAAACAGTGGTAGGTGTTTTTGGAAACATCATAAAGACATTAAAAAATATATATTTGTTACCTTTTAGTTCTGTCAATTTTAAATTCTACCTCCTCAGGCTGATGCCTCATGTTTACAGTCGTTTACATTTTTCCTTCAGACAGTAAAGGCTTCAGGATGAGATTAAGGTAAAGCTTCAATCATAAAACACTGCTTTTCTCAACATGCACCACTTTCTTTGTGGTTTTTTGTTTTGTCATCTCTTTGCGTAATGGACTTTCTCCTTTCATATATTAATGGCTGGACTATGCACAAAGTCAAAATATGCAGTGGATTCAGAAAGTGGATTCAGAGCCCTTCACTTTCTTTACATTTTGATGTGTTGTAGATTTCATTTTAAATTGATACATTTGCCTTTTTTGCCTGTCATTCTACAGTCAATAACCCATAATGACAAAGTAAAAACATGTTGTCAGAAAGGTTTGAAAATTTATTAAAAATCAAAACTGAAATCCCTCCTTCATAGAAGTATTCAGACTGTTATATCAATAATTTGTAGAAGCCCCTTTGGCAGCAATGACAACTTTTACAAGCTTTGCCCACCTGGATTTGGGCAGTTTATCCCATTCTTCCTGGCAGATCCCCTCCAGTGCTGTAAACTGCTATCTTCAGGTCTCTCAACAGTTGTTCTATGGGGTTTAAACTTGGACTTTGGTAGGACCACTTAAGGCCAGTCAGAGACTTGTCCCAAAGTCCATCCACCATCGTCTTGGCTGTATGCTTCAGGTCATTCTTGTCATGGTGGGATATGAACTGTCATCCAAGTTTGAGGTTGCATACATTCTGGATAAGGTTTTCTTCAATGAACTCTCTGTATCTGACCACTGTCACACACGTGCGAGTAGGAGGCAGCTAAAGGGCTTGAGTAGTGTTAATACCATATCAGACCAAGGGGTGGCAGGGTATACTGACTGTCTTTCTCAGTTCCTTGCAGACCATTCCCAGGAAATCCCACAAGGTTCCGGTGCCACTGATGACATTACTTTCGGATCCGGCCCCATTGATGACATCACTTCTGGTTCCAGCGCTTTTGAGAATGCCACTTCCGGTCATGACGACATCACTTCTGGTTCTGGCCCCGATGAAGTCACTTCCTCTCTGGGCCTTTAAAGCTGCCATCTTACTTCCACATCATCAGTTCTGCTTTGGACTCAGTCTTGTGAATATCTCTGTTCAATAATTTTCAAACTTTTGCAGCCAGGATATAATATATGGGTGTCTGCCCCAAACCTTTATAATATCTGGAGAGTATTTATTCTCACACCACATTCATCCTTCCCTCAATTCCAACCAGTCTCTCTGTCTTTCAAAGAAGCTTTCCCACAGAAAGTTTTTGCCACCCGCACACTTCACCACAGGGATTATATTATGTGGGTGATGAGCAGTGCCTGGTCTTTGCCAGACACAATGCTTAGAGTTCTGCACAAAGAGTTCAATTTTTGTCTCATCAGAATAGAGAATCTTTATCCCTACCCTTTCAGAGTCATTTAAATGCTGTTTGGTAAACCATAAGCCAGCTGTCATATGCTATTTATTCAAGAGCCTAACACTGGACAAAACCCTTCAATTTCCCACTTTCAGGCGGCCATCTTTCTCACCCACTCCAGCCTTTAGTCGCTTTTGTCTCTAGTTAACGTCTTTGTTATTTTCACCTTCTCTTCTGTTCACTCGCCTCTCCTCTATGGATTCTCTTCATTCTCTACTTCAGAGAATATCTCACGAAAGCTCAGTGTCAGTGCCTTACATCTCTAGAGCCTCTCTGTGACTGCCTGTTGACAATTCACATATTCTTCATGGGACCACATGCATTTTTAGAAAGTTGGCTCAAAATGGTCATTTATGAGTGAATATTGATATCTGAATGAGTATGATGTTTCTTGGATAGGCTGTGACACCTGTGAGCCCCATGGCATACAGCACATCTTGTCTTCATCATTTTACAGAGTAAATGGCTTTATGATCCTATTCAATGAGCTATGACTCAGTACCACATTCACTCTGCTAGACCTTCATTTTGAAGGTCTGAGAGAGCATGCTTTACTGCCTTTATTAAGTAATTGTGTACAACTTTTCAGCTCTACCCTTGTTTCAGGATAGCATTCTTTTGAAGATTGCACTTTGTGTGGGAGTTTTTACCTTTATTGACAATTAGTAATCGCTTTTATGTACCATTTTGGGCTGGAAATGGCGTCTCAACCTGTCAAACCAAACCCATTTCTAAGTCACCGGAGACCACCATTACAGAGGCTGTAAATAAGGTGCCATCTTTGTTGTATGTACTACTTGCTAAAGGAGTTAAGTGTATTTATTAAAAGAAAGTACTATGATGCTCCCTCCCGTGTTTAATTTGTTCATAAAAGAGATGCTTTGGGAGTTGTCGTGGTGCAAAACTTTGTAAAGATCTGTCGCCCCGACATGTCAAAGCGACATTATGAATGCATATAAGCAAATTATTTTAGAAAGCAATGAACATGATAGAAGAAAAAATAAACCAAAACAATCCAATAGCAAACTTTCAAAGCAGAGTTCATCTCTCAACTGTGTACTGTGGCACTTCAGCTAATGCACAGTGCTTTTAACATAATCCTCAAAAATAATGATGTTAATAAATATTCATCACCAGATTGCTAACACTTTACAACAAGTGCCGACTCATCTCAATCAAAGGTAGAATAAATGTGTGTACACTGCAGTCAGGAGTCTGGGAGTATTTTACTGACAATCAGATCAGACATTACTGGTCAGTCCTGGGCTGAATAGTAGAAGACGCCCATGAGTGCTTATTCATTGCTATACTGCCAGCAGGCATGAAGTAACAACCATATGGCACCTTCAGGATTGAATTTATGGAGATAACTGTTAATTTATTGCTATTATTAATGTGATAATTCTTTACTTGACAAGCACCTTTGCCCAAAGCAAGTTAAAAAAAAATCAATATACATAGAATGCATGTCTGTTGACAGACAATTAAGAAAAAAAACATAAAGCACAGCACAAGATGCTTAGTAGATGCAGTGGGATCAGAAAATATAGTAGAAATACAGACATTACTCAACCCATGTGTTTTGTAATGATAACAAGAAAATGTTTTAATCACATGTTTTCATGGAGAGATTTAAAAATGTTTATGATAGAACAGGCATCCATGGTGACCAACACAGCACAATGGCTAATGATATGAAAATATCCATGGAAAAAAAAATCTCATATTACTCATATCACATAATCCATATGTCAGTTATTGATGCAAATGCTCTTAATGTGCAAAACATGTACATTTTTTTCTAAAATATTGTTACATGAGGGGCGGCACAGTGGCGCAGTGGTAACGCTGCTGCCTCGCAGTAAGGAGACCTGGGTTTGCTTCCTGGGTCCTCCCTGTGTGGAGTTTGCATGTTCTCCCCGTGTCTGCGTGGGTTTCCTCCGGGTGCTCCGGTTTCCTCCCACAGTCCAAAGACATGCAGGTTAGATGCATTGGCGATCCTAAATTGTCCCTAGTGTGTGCCTGGTGCATGGGTGTGCATGTGTGTGTGCCCTGTGGTGGGGTGGTGCCCTGCCTGGGGTCTGTTCCTGCCTTGTGCCCTGTGTTGGCTGGGACTGGCTCCAGCAGAGTCCCGTGACCCTGTGTTAGAATATAGCAGGTTGGATAATGGATGGATGGATATTGCTACATGAACACTTCCAGAAATACAATCACACATTAAAAACAGGAAATGCAATTCATATGGGATTGAGACAGGACTTTTGACCAATAAATGAGGGGGAGAGGTAGCTCTTCAATTTAACAGCTCAATCCCATGTGAATTAATTTTCACTGAACTGAATCATGCCTGAACTTGCATATTTTAGCTAGTCCTTAGCAGAAGAGGAACATGTATCATTACATAGGTAAGATAATGTTAAAAGTATATTAGAAAAGTCTACACAGATATAGGAAAATTTGGGTGTTGCTCCACCAGAATGTTCCCGCCAAAAATGCCATTGTTTCTACTCAGCCTGCTTATTCACTATCCCATCTATCACCAAACGAGCTAAAAAAAAAGGAGAACATAAAATTGTCCATTTAGGAAGTTATCGCATGATGCAAAATGAGTAACATGAGATTTTCTTCATGGACATTTTGATATTGTTTGCTGTTGTCCAGTGAGGTCACCACAGACAACAATTCGATCAGAAACTTCATTATCTCTTACATGCATGAAAACTTGAGATTGAAGTTTTTTTGGCCATCACTACAAACTATGTTGGGTGAGTAACATATTAAAAAGTATACTTTTTGGGTGCAGTATTCCATTAAGGATATAATAACTATGACTGAGAGTTTGCATCAGCACCCTGTGGTTAATATAAAACTAGTGCAGTTGAAGCAAGAGAGTGAACAAGAGAAGGTGCAGACTCAATCAATTCTGTTACTATGCAAAAACATTTGTTATGCATTTGATCACCTCAGCCTTGCATGATCTAACGCATAGTAATAGAAGAACTGTTGAAATTACCACCTCCTCATATTCTACCCTGAGCTCTTTATTTGTCATGAAGAAACCAAAGCCTAACCATACCTCTGCTGTTTGTTCTGATCCATTGCAGTTCAGGCCAGGAACTTATCTACACACCACTGTAGGCCTCTCACTTGTCTTCTGACCTCATAAAACACAGTATGAGACTCCAAATTTTCACTGTCCCTTACTATAAGGACATTCAACTTAAAAAGAGTGATTTTAAGGTGATCTGCTCAGGCTTCACCATGCTGGCTACCACCTCAGAAGAGCTACTTGTCAATCAAATCCTCATGCACAAAACACTCATAGGACACGTGTAACTCTGTGTTGAAGCCTTAGGATTCAGTCTGAGTCCCATAGTAGTTGAAAGGCAGGAAAACAGATTTGAACTTAGAAAAATTTAAGAATTGTGTGCCTGCAGATATCAGAGAAGTCCCATCAATCACAGACTTGACAATGAAAATGGACCTTTTTAGCATCACTTCATCCTGCGGGAGGTGTTTATGGAGTGGAGCACACTGCTTTATTTTTTATCCTAAGAGACCATATGTTTCTTAAAGTCACTCATCCATTTACCAGAATGGAGAGACCTATCCCGGCAGAATTAGAGTCAAGACAACAATCAGTTCCATTTCTTCATAAAGGGATTAATTTGGTATTGGTACTTAACCTGAAATGTGCATCTTTATGAAAAATGTTGGAGTAACCTAAGCAAAAGTCATATAGACAAAGCAAGGACATGCAAACTTCGGACAGAGAGAAAACAGGTCTGAATTTGAACCCAATCAGTCATCACTGCCAACCACTGTTCTATTATTATGCTAATACAACAAAGAATGGAATATAAAAAAAAAAAATTCTGGCCAGTCCACTTTGTATATGATTCCTCTGCCTATTTCCTGCTCTTGAGGTAAAATTCTAAAACCACAGTGAAGCTGTCTGTGTCGGAGTACCGTAAGAGTTAATTCAGTCTCCAACACACCATAAAATTTACAGTTTTAGGAATCCTAATTTCTTTTCTTGTCTAAGTTCCATTATGTTGCTTTTTACCAACATTTATTTCAAAAAGTGAAATTCAAGCAAGTCTAACAATTATTGCTTTAAAAGACGAATCCAAGCCTACAATGGTGAAGAGGAGGGCTTATGAAACTGGAGCGAGAAGAGAATGAGGGCACCAACACAGTCTGAGTCACCTGCAGACAGGAACTGGAGCACTTGCGGCACAAACTTTGCTCTTAAGACTTTTTCTCCTCTTTCTTTTTCTTTTGAATTATTCACTTCTGCTGGATTTAATTTTTCCCATCTCTCCCTCTCCCCCTCTCTCTTTCTTAATTGCACTGCACACCGCCTTGATAAAGAACATCTCATTCTGTACACTTCAATCATTGTCTGTAATTCGGTGCTAATTACTTCTGAAGGTGTTTGTGTGAGGGTAGGCCAGTTGAAGTTAGCAGGATTTGCTGGTCTGAGAGACGATGGAGGCCTGTCCGATGGAACAGGCTCACAGCAGGAAGACGGTTTTCCCAAATGCTTTCTTTGCCTCTTTTCTTATGAAGGCCTCCCTCGTGCTTTCACTTTTGCATTTTTTTGCTTTGGAGCTTCACTCCCGAGGGAATTCTGATCAATTTGCTAATCTGTGCATGTGGTGTTCTGAGAGAAGATCAAAAAGGCTTTTTTGACTGGAAGGCATTTTAAAGTGATGTTATTATGTCATAAAGTTAATTGTGAGAAACCTCTTTCTAGCTACCAAGAAATAATGAGATTGGCATTATTACCTTTTTCACTCTTCCAAACACAGATTATTTTTTGTTAGAGGTGTGCTCAGAAAGGCTGTGCATGTGCATGGTAAAGTTTTTGGTTCAATACCCACATCCATCTCTCAGCATGACACTGCATGTGCTGCTTTAAAAAAACTCAGTTCTAATAAATAAGTGTTCAATATAGAAAGGTACTGCACAGTGGCAAGAAAAGAATGTGAATCCTTTAGAATGACCTGGATTTCTGCATTAATTAAAATGTGATTGGATCTTTATCCAAGTCACAAGTATAGACAAACTCAATATGCTTACACTAATAACACATAAACACTTATAATCTTTCATGTCTTTATTTAACAAATCCCTCAAACATTCACAGTGTGCTGTAGAAGATGTAATGTACATGAACCCCAGGATTTAGTAACTGGTTGAACCTCCTTTGGCAACAATTACCTCTTAAAAACGCTTATGATAGCTATGGTTCAAACATGCACAACATTTAAGACCATTCTTCATGATAGACATGCTTCAGCTCATATATTTTGGGATTTTCATGTGAATGGCTCTCTTCAGGTCATTCCACAACATCTCTATTGTGTTCAGATCTGGGCTCTCACTGGGCCACTCTAAAAGATGAATGTTATAGATAGATTTAATTCAATGTTTAGAGTTTTTGTCCTGCCGTATCACCCAGCCTCTTTTGATCTTCAGCTGGAGGTCAGCCACCCTGACATTATCCTGTAGGATACCTTGGCAAGCCTAGGAACTGATTTTCCTCTCAATGATGGCAAACTGGTCAGGCCCCAGAGTCAGCAAAGCACCCACAAATTGTGATGCTCTTTCCACCATATTTCACCAATGGGATGATGTTTTAATGTTGGAATGCAGTGCCATTTTAACACTATATGTACTGATTTTTCCAGAATAATTTAATCTTAGTTTCATCAATCCATGAAACTTTTTCCCAATGGCATTGTGGAGTGTTATGATAGTCTTTGACAAACTTCAGGGATGCAGCGATTTTTTTGGAGAGCAGTGACTTCCTCCTTGGTATCCTGTATAGGCGCCATGCTTCATGCATTGTAGACTCATTAACACAACTGTTAACCTGTTCCAAAAATTAATTCAAGTCTTTAGTTGTTACTCTAGGGTTCTTCTTTTGTGTCATCTTGGCTGGCACCCATTTCTAGGGAGAGTAGCCATAGTACTAAACAGTCTACATTTACACACATTTTGTCTAACTGGATAATGATGAATATCTAAATGCTTTGAAATTACTTTGTACCCCTTTCCAGTTTTTGTAAAATGAACAATTCTTGGTTGTAGATCTTCTGAGATCTCTTTAGCGAGTGTAATGAAAAGGACAGAGAGAACATAAAGATGTTGTACACCCATAGGCAAACTCTGTATAATTGCCAAAAAAATAACAAACGTGACTAATGTTTGTTCACAGAAACGTTGTTTCAGATGCAAGTATAGTAATAGATTGCCTGCAGATAGTGGTGGACCCAGTTAAGAGGTCAGGGGAGAGGAAGAGGTGGGTTCAGGCGACTGGAAACTGAAAGTGATGTCATTACTTGTTTTGCTGTCGATCATCTGATCTCTAGATGAAAAAAGAGGAGCAACATTAGGCAACAGTGCCAACCGTTATGGGAGGAATTACAGTCAAATGAGTCCTTCAGTTGTTTCCCAATCGCACATGTGTGACATGAGGCATGCTTCACATCAGCAAGTCCTTCTTGTGAACAGCAGAGTGAAAATGTCTGGGTCTTTTTTATTGGTCAATGTATCTATAAACCAAACCTCCAATCTCGTTTCATTGATTTGACTCCAGTTAGTTTTTGTTGAGGTCATCAGCCTAGAGATTCAGATACTTTTTCCAATCCGCACCTGTTTGAATTATGTATGTACAAGAATACTACAATAGTTTGTGCATTATTAGCTAAAACAGGCTGTGTTTGTTCATTATTGTAATTTGATGACGATGAGACCATAAAATTGATTTGCCTAATCCTTGCCCAGGAAGCACCTTCAGGGGCAAATCACTTATTATAATAAAAAGCATGAAAGGGGAAGCACTAAAAATGTCTGGTATGGGAAGAGACATTGCCATTGACAACTGTAGCCCTATTTCTACCCTCAAAGGGGCCTTTTTAGGTTTATTTTGTAAAGGCCTTATACAGTATGTCTGCATTGTTTCTAACTATTCATTTTCAATACCCTGTTGTTAGGACTCAAGGCACCAGTGTCTATTCTAGCAATACTGGGTACTTCACAGAAACTGCCAATCTGAAAAGTGAGGAAGGCAGCCCAACACAATTTTGAAAACAGATTCTGCAGTCCTGGATATTTATTTATTAATAGAAGATTATATAGCAGACATTTATGGGGAAAACAAGAGAGGGAGAAGAACCCAGAGCTGTAGAAACTGTGTCCAAATTGAATCTTCTACCTGCACTGTCCCATGATCTGTGGCTATGATTGGACTTTTTAGGCATCTATGGACACACAGATATCCTTAATGAGTATCATTCTTGTTTCAAGTTAATGCCAACGAAGATAATGATGATGATGATTACATAAAGACTCTTTTATGTCTATTTCTATTTTGCAATGTACTGCATGTGGGTATTACACAATTCAATAAAATGTGGTGGCAATCTGATCCAACAATGACCACTGCTTATGTAAAAGAGTTTAGTGAAAGTTTGGTAGGGGGCATATACTCTAGCATTATGTGCATATAAATAATGAGCTATTTCAGTCATTTTTTTTACACACATGTGGCAGACGCGATACCATAATGGAATAAGCTACGACTCTGTTCCTCAACACCTTAGCAATGGCTGGGTGTGTAATTTGGGTTCACTGGCATGAACACTAGAGCATTACAGCATCCGAAAAAAATTGATGAGAACAAGCCATTTAGCCCAACAAAGCTCGGCAATCCTAGCTACCTAATTTCTTCAAAATAACATCAAGATAAGATTTGAGGGTCATTAAAATTCTACTCTCTACCAAACTATTTGGTAATTTATTCCATGTATCTATGTTTCTCTGTGTAAAGAAAACTCTTAACATTTGTGCGGTTTATCCATAACAAGTTGTGAAATGTGTCCCTGTGTTCTTGTTAAATTCATTTTAAAGTAACAGCCTGGAACCACTGTGCTAATTCCTTTCATAAGTTTCAAAACATCAACCACATCACCTCTTAATCTCCCTTTGCTTAAATTGACAAGGTCCAGCTCCTTTAATCCTTCCTCTTAACTTATACACTGCAGTCCTGGTGTTATGATTTGGAGTGATTTTTGGTTCCCAAACCCCACCATTGTTTAATTCCATTGTTACCTCTACTTCCAGTGTTGCTAGGGGTGTGGCCTCTGAGGTTGGGATACACATATATAATTGACATGATAGGATAAAAGGCTGGCTATGAGTTTAAATTCTTATCTGATCTGCGGGTACCAAAATTCTAAAGAACTCACATTTATAGGTGATGATGACTGGCTTCTAAGTCGATTTTGATTTCCAAGAGCTGTACCCTTGGAGTTGTGAGCTGAACTGGCGCCGGCTTTACAAAGGCAGACTTTGAGGAATTGTGCTCTACCTGCTCCTTTGCAAGTTCTGTCCACTCTCGGGTTTTTAGCCACAGGAGCTTTTCAACATGAACTTGCTCACCAATTGGGTATTTCACAAACATCATTGAGTCGCACCATGCCAGCTGTATAGGATGGTATTATCCGCTTGTCATCCAGATATATAAGATTTCCATACACTGTGGTTGAACTCAATTTGCAGCAACATCCAGTTTTTCAAATGTAATCGCAACAGTGAACTGAATGCATATTGCTATTGCAATGGTGCTGGACAAGTTACATCAGCCAGGGATGAATCACCAAAAGAATGAGTTGGCACTGCATCATCTATAGCAGGAGAGCCTATAACAATGGCAATTCCGCATAGTCGCAGGTGCTTTTCCCAACTAGTGCAGCAAAAGGTAAGCAGTCCTTTTAAGGACTGCAAGTCACCTCAAAGAGCCATGTAAAGAGCAGAGAATCGATCTGTTGTGGTGCTTGGTTCCAACATAAAGGCGCCTTCAGAGAATGAATTTGCTTATGTAAATAGAAAGTATTTCCACTCTATTGATGTGCTGCTCTATAGTCCACAGAAAGTGTGCATTTAGCGTGCTGCATAATGTGGCACATAGCCGTGGCTTGCCCATAAGTGAAGAGATGTGGAATGATGAACCTGACCCTGACCTACCAATTGATCAGCCAAAACAGACAGCGTTACAATTTCGTTTGAATTTATTAGCAGAATGTAAAAACAGGTAATCAGATGCAGCATTTATTTTTTAACAAATTCATTTAATTTGTGGTCAGTATCACATAGTATAGCCCTTATATTCCTTATTTCATTGGCCTCATCTCTTACAGCTTCCACTTTGCATTTTGTGACTCCAGAACAGCGTCCATCAGCACAGAGCCAGATGGATGGCCAGAGGTTTCTGAGGCAGAGGTGTGTGAGCAGCCAGCACATCTTCATGTGCTGGACACAGCAGCACCACTGCCACATGGATCTGTGTCCTCGGCATGGGGGTCAGTTTTTCTAATATTGGCTGAAACAGATAAAAGCAGATGGTGGGATGCGATTCACCTTTTCACGTCAACTTTGATATCTGCCCACTTATTTTTTATTTTGGGCACTGTGCATGTCTGAACTTGAACATTTGAGTCTCCGCCGCTCTGCATCTTTCCATCACTTTCCTTTTGTTGCTTATACCACTGCCTAATGCAATAAATAGTATGTTTTTCCTTAACTCTACTTCGTATTTGTTGAAATTCTTCTTCTTTCCACATGCTTTTTGCTGTGGGCATGTGCGTATTCATTGGAATTTATAAAGGGGAAGTGTGTGAAACTTGGCATATACATAGTTTTATGTATCTGGATTTTTTTGTACGTACAGAAATTTCCAGTTTTACCCATATGTCATGTTTTAGTGATACTTATATGCATGGCTTTATACACGAGGCCGCTGAAATTAGCCTAGTTGCTCTTCTCTAGACTTTCTCTAGCAGTGCCACATCTTTTTTGTAGCCCAGAGATCAAAACTGCACATGGTACCCTAGGTGAGGCCTCACTAGTGCGTTTTAAAGCTTAAGCATAACCTCCTGTGACTTATAGTCCACTCATCTATCTATATAACCTACCATTCTGTTAGCCTTTTAATGGCTTCTGTACACAGTCAGGATGTTAATAATGACAAGTTTACTATGACTCCTAGCTACTTTCAAGTTTTAGATCTCTCACTGTGTATTCAATTCTAACATTTCAACTTTATACGTCTAATACATTACATTTACTTACATTCAATTCAATCTGACACAAATTTGTCTTTATCCTGTCCAAGTTCCTTTGGAATGTTTCATCTTATTCTTGATTAGCTGACATTCAGTGAGAACAAGTGACCAGGGTCTTATGTAAGAGACAGAAAGAGAGGGAGAGAGGTTGAGAGAGAGAGGGAGAGTTAAAGAGAAAGAGATACCCAGCCGGACCTAGAAAGACACAATAAGGACATCCTTTTCTATTACACCTCTGATCTCCTCAGCCTTACATGAACTAATGCATGGACTAATGGAACTAATGGAAAAATATTTGAAATGATCACCTCATTAGTTCAAGCCTGAGCTCTTTAATTTATCTTGAACAACTCATAGTCTGACTTTACCTCTGTTATACTATTTGTTCTGGTCCATTTAAGTTAAGAGCAAGAACTTCAGAACCAAGATCTACATGCCCCTGTAGACTGCTCACTTGTCTTCTAGCCTGATAAAACACTGTATAAGAATCCAGGTTTACACATCAATTCCCTTACTTTCACAACTTTCAAATTAAAAAGAGTGATTTAAATATAATCCACTCATGCTCCGCCATGGTGACTACCACCTCAGAAGACCCAGTTTTCAATCAAATCCACAAACAGCAAAAACTAGTACGACACATATAGCTCTGTGTTGAAGCCTTATGCGTATGTCTTGCTAAGTAATAGTGCTAACCACTACACCAGCACGTTAACTTTATAGTCTTTATTGCATTATTCTTTATCTTGTCACAACATCACTGCAATATTTCTTACACTGGTATATATATTTTATTAATGTATCCATTGACTCCTGGCCAACCAAATCACCTAGTTCAGGACATTGTATTTTCATTGACTGCGGATTATTATTTTTCATACTTTCTCTTTGTCTTATTTTAATTTAGTTAGTTTCAGTTCTAAGTAGACCCAGTTTTAGGTTTGTTTCAGTTTCAGTCTGTTGTTTGCCTTTGACTTTGAATGGTGGTTTGCCCCAGTGTATTGTTTTTTTGGATCTCTTGGTTTTGACATTTTATCTGGCACTGACTATGAATCTGGTTCATGTTTCATTACCTCCTGGTACTTTCATTAATCACAATAATTCCCGAGATTCTGTCTCATCACAAAAATGGACATATGTTCCATACTAAAATTTAAAACCAGCTCTCCATTTTTAGGCGTGTATTGCCAGAACCTCCAGGTAGCAGTAGGGCATTGGCTGACCTGGAGTGAGCCTTTTCTGGACAAGCTAGTGAAGTCCTGGCCTTATTTTGAAGGCCTCATGCCCCTTTTTCCCATGTCTGAGATTGCAAGATCAACAGCTGTGACTGCGATTGTTGTGCTTTGTTATGTCATGAGAAATTCTAAATAAATATGGTAGTGCTCATGTTCTTGGTTAACCCTCACTGAATACAACATATTTTTCTCCTTTTTAGTGATAATTAGACTGTAAGTCAAGCGGGCCCTAGTACTAGGTTTCTCTTTTTCATATTGACTGATTACGACTTCTGCTTACGACTATTTTGATCCTCGTTTCTGGTTTGACTCCCTAGCAATTCCTTTTGATCATTATCACTTGCCCTCTTTTCATCTCCTGATCATCTCTTCCTTGCAATGGTCTTTAAGCACCTTGCATGTCCTTAACACCTCCTGCAGTAGGTGAATCTGCTCTTTAGTTAGTGTTGTGTAGAAAGAATCTAACTGATCTTACAAATCATCAATGACAACACTAGGATGGGGACTGCTTAGAGTGCATCTAATTAGTTACTGGCTGTCATAGAACAAGGCCTTAACAAATGTTTTGTTAGTGTTACATTGTAATATGTAATTAATGGATGCACTATTATTACCTATTAAAGACTTGTTTCCATTTCCTTACAGATATTCTTTCACTATGATATTTCACATGCATATTTTCCTCTATAAATTACAATAATCCCTTTCATTTTCCACTTTTTGACTGGCGCAATGACTAGCACTGCTACCTCAAAGTTTCATGGCCCTTAGTTCAAATCTTAACTGAGATGCCATCTGTGGTGTCTGCAGGCTCTCTCAATGTGTACATCACTCACCCTCCAGTTTTTACAGTTTTCCACTTGCTTTGAAAAGACATGCGGTCTGGTTAATTGATATCTGTAATTTGGCACTGGGTGGGTTCGTCTGTGAGTGTACCCTACGAAAAGTTAAAACTTTGCTTAGTTCCTTCTTTTTTATTGATTTTATTGAAATCACACAACATTCCATACAAACAGATCAGTTTTACAAAGATAGGATTGAAAACAAAGTTCCTGTCTTTTCATTAGGCTTGTGAGTGGTTTATGTCCATTGATCCCCAAATATATCGGTATAGGTGAGTTTTTTTTTTTTGTGTGTTATTGGTGGATAGAAGTGTACACAGAATAAGAATTTCATTGTATAGTATAACAACCGTTTTTGTGTATATATATATAACAATCAGAAATAAATGTGAAACTTGTGAAGATGCTTGGCTACATTCAGTCACTCATAAGTACAGTATGAAAGATGGAACTTATGGGGTGGGGTGTTAAGGCGAAGACAGATATTTGGACTTTTTCAGGGCAGGAGCATCATTCTCTTTTTTGTTTTAAGTCAACTAGATTACTGTAACGCACTCCTCTCAGGACTACGCAAAAAAGACATCAACGGATTGCAATGAGTGCAGAATGGAGCTGTTAGAATCTTAACTAGGAAAAGAAAATCTGAACAAATCTCTCCAGTTCTGATGTCACTACATTGGTTACCTGTGTCATTTAGTATTGACGTTAAAATCTAAATAAATTATAAATTCTTAAATAATCTCTCTCCATCCTATATCTCAGAATGCCTTTCACCTTACACTCCAATTCGTAACCTTAGATCTTCAAATGAGTGTACTACTTAGAATTTAGAGAGCTAAACTTAAAAGAAGTGGTGAGACCTCCTTCTGCTGTTATACACCTGAAATCTGGAATAGCCGGCCAATAGGAATTCGCCAGGCTAATACAGTGGAGTACACTTTAAAACACTGCTAAAACACATTATTTCAACATGGCTTTCTCATAGCTTCATCTTAGTTTAATCCTGATACTCTGTATATTCAATTCATTATCATTATTATTCAGGGTGGCTCCAAGATCCGTACTCACCCCTACTTTCTCTTCTGTTCTTTTTCCGGTTTTCTGTGGTGGCAATCTTCACCACCACCACCTGATTAAAGCACCGTGATGTCCTTACTTTGATGGATTAAAGGCCAGAAGTCCACATAACCGTCATCATCAAATTCTTCCATGAGAAACCTGAATACAATAAGGACTGACTGAGGTCATTTATGTTAGGTAGAATGCCTAGAGGGGGCTGGGTGGTCTCGTGGCCTGGAACCCCTGCAAATTTATTTTTTTTCTCCAGCTGTCTGGAGTTTTTTTTTTTGTTTGTTTTTTCTGTCCTCCCTGGACATCGGACCTTACTTTTATTCCATGTTAATTAGTGTTCCCTAATTTTAATTCTTATTTATTTTGTCTTTTTTCTCTTTCTTCATCATGTAAACTACTTTGAGTTACATTGTTTGTATGGAAATGTGCATTATAAATAAATGTTGTTGTTGTTTTTTCTGAAGGTTCATCATTTTATGTGTCTTGTTAGGCAGTTGGTAGTCCCCTAGGAGGATCATGATCGTTTCATTCATGACAGCACATCAAACATGGATTGTAAACATTTATCAGCCCACTCAGTTTCCATTACAGGATGTCAAGGTGCCTGGGTCCTTTACAGCAGTATGAGGTGTGAGGCAGGAACCAGTCTGTAATAAAATGTCAGTTCAATGCAGGCTACACTTTCACATGCACTTTCCCAGTTTACAGTCATTAATTAAATTAACATGCATGTATTTTCAGATGTTGTTAGAAACCAGAATCCCATATAGATACAGCGAGAACATGTCAATTCCATGCTGGAAAGACAGGAAAATGAACCACTCTGTTACCCCGATAAAAAAAAAATGATGATGAATTGCTAAAATAGTGCACTTATTTTACATATCACAGTTAATGAATGCAACAATAATATTTTATGCTTTCATACTGATACAGCTTAGCTAATTTACATTTTACTAAAAGAAATATTGGTGTATGCATGAGAGTGTCTTTATTTTTTATAATCCCAGTGCCTCACTAAGTCAGATGAGGTCTGCTGTGCTCCATGTGCCCTTAATTTCCATCTCGAAAAAATGCACTTCACCTAAAGAAATTAATTGTTCTGCAATAACTTTACTGATAATGGCAGCCTCCACTGCAGGAACCAATTATGGGAGGAAAGGTTGTGACTTTGTGATTTTTATTTTGTATGTGTGTCTCTGCATCAGTCTCAGAATGACAAGAAAAAAGCTGTGCGGGTCAAGTAGCCCATTTACAGGAGAATAAGGCGTCTAATGGAGTAGTCGACTGTGATCATTAGTTAAAATAATCATTATGCAATGTATACATCAAGTTGAAGGCTTTGACAGTAAGTGAGCTTCTATTCACTTTTTGTATCTTTTTTTGTTTTAAACGAATCTTGAACCTCCATCAAAGACGGTGTTTTATACGGATATTTGAAAGGATAATTGCAATGTACTTCAGGCATAATTATGCTTTTTTGTATTATTAAAAAAATCATTATCAAAGTCCTTAAAACAATATGCTGCTTCCCCAGCTGCAGAGAAATAATACTATATTCTTTAAAGCTAAAACATACTTTGACAAAGGGAAGAAATGAAAATTCTCTTTTTGCTTTCATTTTGCAGTTATTGACTGTTTTTTGAATTATATTAAAATAACAGTATCAAAACTAAAACCCTCAAATTGGCAGTCTGGCCTAGTGGTATTAGGCTTTAGATTTCAAACCCTGAGGTTGTGGGTTCAAATCCCACTACTGACACTATGTGCCCATGAGCAAGTCACTTCACCCACTTGTGCCTGAATCGGAAAAGCAAACTGTAACTAGTTGTATCTCAAATTTTGTAAGCAGCCAAGTTATAAAAATATTTTCTGACAAAAAACATAACAGTATTATAAACAAACAAAAACAAATATTTGACAATAATTATATAATGCACGTTGTTAGTTACATATTATTTCATTCAACCAAAAGAAGACTTGACCACTACCAGCTGATGACCCAATTATTAGCGCTGCTGCCTTGTGGAGCCTGTGTTCTGGGTTTGGCTTCCATGCCTGGTCACTGCTTGTGTGAAATTTTCCATGTTTTCCCCATGTCTGTGTGGACTTTTCTTGAGGTACTTGATTTTTGCTCCCACATCACAAATAATGTGTGTTGTATAGTAGAAGAATTGGAGACTCTAAAATGGCCCCCACTATGAGTATATGAACAGGCCCTGTTATAGACTGGTGCCCTGGACAAGGTTCTGCCCCTATACAGTGCCTATATTAAGTATTCCTCCCCTTAGACGATTTCACATTTTATTGTTGTACAACATTGAATTACAGAGGATGACATTGATCAACAGTAAAAATGAGAATAGATCTCTGCAGTGTGGCCTAAATTATTTACAAATTCAAAACACAAACTAACTGATTCCATAAGTATTAATCCTAACTGGTGCTGCCAACTACTTTTACAAGTCACAGAATCAGTTCATTGGAGGTCACCCCTCTAGGGTTTCACTTAATTGTTGTATAAATTTGCCTTATCTGGAAGGTCCAACTTGTAGTGAGTCAGTATGGTGGTGTAACTTAGCACTTTGGGATTGCTAAAATATAAAGTGCAATATAAATAAAATGTATTATTATTTATTATTATTATAATGAAGTCAAAAGAACACAGCAAGCAATTATATAAAAAAGTGATTGAAAAGTCAGAGGATGGAGATAACAAAATATCTAAATCACTAAATATCCCAGTTAAATCCATTATTAAAAAAATAAAGAGTATGGCTCAGCTGTAAATCTGCCTAGAGCAAAAAAATCTGAGTGATTGTGCAAGAGAAAACTAGTGAGGAAGGCCATCAAGAGAACTCTGAAGGAGTTACAAGCTACAGTGGAGAAGATTGGGAAGACTGTGCAGACAACAACTGTTGCCCAGGTGCTTCTGGTATGGGAGACTCTGAAGTCAGCTAGAACATGGTTCTGTGGTCTGGTGAGTATAAAATTTAGTTTTTTGGCCATTGGACTAAACACGATGTTTGCCATAAGCTGTACATCAGACTGTACATCATCAAAAACACACCATCCCCACCATGAAGTATTGTGGTTGTGATATTAGGCTTTGTGGAAGCTTCTCTGTTTAATGCCTTGTAAGGCTTATGGGGGGAAATGAAAGAGGCAAAATACAGGGAAACGAGTGAGGAAAACATGATACAGCATGAAGTGGCCAATTTAGTATTCAGATCTCAATCCAAATAAGAATTTGTGACAACACATGATAAAGGCTCTTCATTCATGAGCCCCATGCAACCTGAGAAAAGCTGGAGCACTTTCACAAAGAAGAATGGAAAACAAACTGCTGTGTCTGCATATGCAAAGATAATAAACTATATTGATAATGTAAGAGATGTCCCTTTAGTCTCAGCATTTAAATCCGAGCTGAAAGATTCACTACTTTATTCTAGTATACCCCGACCAGAGCTGCTAATTAGCTGTGCATACTATATCTGTTTTTAGCCATTTATACCAAAATATAAGAAATACAGTATTTATAAATCATTACTAATCCTTCTGTATTCTGCTCCCCTTCTTGGTATCTTGATGTTGAACTCAGTGCCACTTCTCTCCTGCCAGGCTGCTCTCCTGTACACAGAAAAGTTATCTGAGATACTGGGAGCTTTGGAATCATCAGATGGAAAGATTCTCTCAACAGACTGGATGGTCAGCACAGACTTCACTATAGAACTCTGTCTGTGTCTGACTTTGTCTATGACTTTTTCTTTCTTATAATTTGCATCTTCTCTATTGTCAACTGGCCATAGTTAATCAGTTCAATAACTGGACATGTATTGTTGGGTTCTATTTATATTAATACAGTTTCTGCTTTGTTTGCTGTGTGCTTCAAAAAATCTGTATTTTCATCTGGACTAATTCAGTATTTAGTAATTAGTATAATCTATACTTGCATTATACCTGAGAACTTGTTCACAGTGGTCAGCGCCTGGCTTTATGAAGAGCATTGTTTAAAAATATGGTGTATTGTATAGAAAACTGTGCACACAGACTGAAGGCTGTCCAGATCTACATCTACTAAATACTGACTTGAAGGAGGTTAATACTTACGTGATCAATTATTATGTGCTTTATCTATATTTTGTCTTTATCTATATTGCTATTGTGGCCTGAAGGGGGTGCTCCAGTTACCCAACACCTGATACAGACAGACTCAGGCACAAGTTTCTGCAAACAAGGTCTTTTTATTTTGTTGTGCACAGTACAATCAAAGCAGCACACAGCAATACCATTTTTCCTTCTCTCTTTTTCTTCTTCTCTTTCTCTCTCTCTCTGCCTCCACTCCTCCCAGCAGATTTCATCTCCTTCCTCACCGACTCTGGCTACTGGAGCAGTGGTAGATGGCTACTTTTATGTGACTCCTGGGAGTGCTTCAGGTGGTCCATTAGCACTTCAAGGTGTGGTGGGAGCCCAAAGAAATAGGGCTCAGTACTCCCTGCATCACCCCCTGGCAGCACCCACAGAAGCCAACAGGGCTAAGTCAGCAAACTCCAAGTCCCATGATGCCTAGTGGGACTCTGGAGCACTGCTCCTGCCCGGGGTGCAGCCATCTAATGCCCTGTGCATGCTTTCTCCTCTAGTCTTTCCTTTATGAGGGCGTCCCGGGCTGAGTAAGGGTGTGTGGCTGTCTGCCACACTACCTTTATTTATATCATTATCTATACTCTTTGCCCCCTGCTTGCTTCGCTCGCTCGCCCACCCCCTGGGGGCACGCTACGCACCAGCCACTTCGCATATCTGCCACTCGCGTTGTGAAGAGGGGGGGCTGAACACACTCTAAGGAGATGTGGTTGCTCCTCCGAAAACCCCTCTTAAACGGTTATACAATGGGGAACAAATACAGTTTCTTTGCTCGATCAGCTGGTGGCTTGCTGCTGCTGCTGCTGCCATGCTGCATGATCTGCTTGTCGTGCAGCGTTTCGAACGTTTCGTCAGCAGCTGTCCTTTTGTCTCACTGCCTTGTCTCGTGGGACGTTAAAGTGTCTCTGAGAAAATCATGTCTCGTCTCCTTCCAAGCCTTCCAAGATTTTTTTTATAATAGAGAGATATTGTAATGGATGGCATATGTGGACTGGCATTCTGACTGGGATTGAACAACGATCCTTACCCAGCTGGAAGGCCAGCTAGGTGGCAGTCACTTTGGGATAGAATTCCTACACAAATGCCTGCAGGGCATTCTGGGACCTGTCATCCCATGAGGCAGACCTCTTCATCTTGGGGAAGCTGATGGGATTCATAATCTCTACTTTGTGGGAATTCTAATTGACCAAGAAGTTGTTCCATCAGGTTCTGCCCTAGTACTATCAGTGTTCCCAGGTCCAAGATAAAAGAGTCCACTCATCCTCATCCAGGTGAATTAAAGTCAGGATGAAGAGGATATGTAGAGAACATATATAGACAGAATTGTAGTTACAGCTGAGTCTGCCATTTTTGAGGCTGCTGTTTGTAAAAAAAAAAGACCGTAAGGCAGGTCCAAAGCAAAAGTAGCTGATTGCTTTCTGGTCTGTTGGAGATGAGTAGTAAAGCAAGGTGGAATAATTTAAATCTTCAGATGAAGCAGTCAGAGGACACGTGTGTGCAAGTTGATGGCTGTTGATTGAAAATCAGTTCTTCAGCTCAAGCAGAGAGATAAGACATTGAAATTGCATAAAACAAACTTCATTTACAAATCATGTAGTCAGAGAGCTGTGGCTTGTTACATGTTGATTTGCACATGCATTCATTCTACTCTGTGCACATGGCTGTAATACCCCTATAAACCTTTAAACCTAGAAACTTTGGTTAATGTGGAGGGAATGGCTAGTAAACCTCTTCTGCCTCGTTGGCTGAACTGTTTTATAATCCACTGTCTCATTATACTTATGTCCTTCTCCCTTCTTTCTGAACAAGCTATATGGTTGGGGGGATTTCATTCAATTGAAGATGCTATAGTAGGTCATTTTGATATACAGTAGGTCTGGGTCTATATTTTTGTGAGTGTTCAATCATTTTAATAAACCTGCTTAATCAAACATTAGTGTCATGCCAGGGTAGAATTACATACAAGGCACGAACCAACCCTAGATGGGATGCCAGCCCAATTTTTCACATCCTTAGGTTTTAAGAGTAGCACCTGGAGAAAAACTTTCATAGATGGTTGCAACCTTGCACAGTGACTGGGCTTTGTAAATGAGCTCATCACACTAGAGTCCTATGTATTACACCAGCATGCTGCCCACTAGTGATTCCTGTAATTTATAATTTAGTTCACCATTGTAAATGGCAGATGAACTTGGGAATGTCTGTCTGTCTTTTGAGTCATTGGAGAGTTCATTTCTTCATGTTATAGCTGTGTGTATTGCATCTTGTCTTTCCCAGAACTTCAGTGCCTCTCTGCTACCCACAAATGGGTAACATTTAGCGGCACATACCCATTGTGAAATCAGAGTGGCCGTTTTTTCAGTTGTCTTTTTTAATCCCAGTGTAGATATTTGTTTGTTTGCCTTCCTCTTTATTTAAATACAAGCAGAAAAGCATTCATTTTTAAATGTCACTGGTGCATTAGGGAAATCAAGTGGAAAACATCTATGGAATATGACAGGTCAGCGCTGCTGCAGGGAAGTGAGTGGGGTACTTTGTTTCCAAGAACAACAGGTTGGAGTGCTGGGCAGTTGCTCTCACACACAGGGCAGGCGTTTTTCAATCATGTCCTTTACAGGCTGCTCAACATTACACCAACAAATTCAATTAACTATTTGCATCCCAAGCGGTATTCTCAGGGACTAATTGAATATGAATATGCTGTGAATATGAAACAGCTTTCACTTGTCCTGAGGGATCTGGGTAATGAAACAAAGAAATTAGGGGGACGGCTAATGAAACATGAAAATTAGATGACATGATCCTAAATAATGTGTCCTACAATTTGTTTTATAAATTGTAGTCTCAGTACAACCTTCTGTTCAGCTCCAGGAAGACAGAGTATTTTGTCTTTTGGAGATGGGTTAGAAACTATGAGCTGCAAATGTAACCTCAAGAAAAGTTGGCTAGCAGGTCGAAGCTACAGCTGCATTGCAAGCTAACACTCATTTTCAAGTTTACAGCTGCAAGAGTTTTTATACACTGCTCAAAATAAAATTAAGGGAACACTTAATCATCACAGTCTAACACCAAGTCAATTAAGCTTCAGGGATATCAATCTGTCCAGTTAGGAAGCCGAAGTGATTGTGAAGCAACTTCACCTGCCTTGGTGCAAATGAAAGTGACAACAGATGCACTGGAGAGGCAGCAGCAAGGCACCCCCCCAAAAAGGAATGATGGCCACAGATAATTGCTCTCTCCTTATCCTTCCTGACTGATTCTTATCTAGTTTTGCACTTTGCTAGTGTCCTTGTCACTACTGGCAGCATGAGGCAGTACATGCAGCCAATTCAGGTTGCACAGGTAGTCATCCCATTATATAAAAAGGGTGACAGGGCAGATCTAAGCAACTATAGGCCAGTAAGCTTAACATGCATCACAGGCAAATTAATGGAAGGAATTATTAAGGATAAGATTGAGCAACACCTGGCAAGGACCGGAGTTATTTTTTTTTTTTATTTTTTATTTTTTTATTAATTTTATTGTAATCATTCCATACATATAGATCAATTTTTACGAAAAATAGGATTGAAAGCAAATCAAACCCCACCCCTGAGAAGGAGAGCATGGCCAAAGGAGTAATGCTTAAGGCTTGTAAACATGCCTAAATTATTGAGTTTAATAGGGCAAAAAAAGATAAATGGAGAAGGAAAAGAAATGCGGAAATAATTATTTCTTCTTATTCTAAAATATTATTGATTAAATCCTGCCAGGTTTTGAAAAAATTCTGTACAGATCCCCTAACTGAGAATTTGATTTTTTCCAATTTCAAATAATATAAAACATCGGTTTCCCACTGACTTATTAGAGGAGAGTTAGGATTCTTCCAATTTAACAAAATCAGTCTGCGTGCCAAAAGTGTAGTGAATGCAATCACAGTTTGCTTGTCCTTCTCCACTTCAAGTCCATCTGGAAGAACACCAAACACAGCTGTTAATGGATTAGGAGGGATTGTGGCTGTCTGAAAGGCACTTAAAAATTTTGGTCCAAAATGATGTTAATTTGGTGCATGCCCAAAACATGTGACCCAGTGAGGCAGGAGCTTGGTTGCAGCATTCACAGGATGGATCTTGCCCTGGAAACATTTTGGACAGTTTTAAGCAAGACAAATGAGCTCGATATTATGCTTTGCGCATATGGAGCTCGAGTGAATTCTCTGCATTGGTACCTTCCACTCCTTTTCTGATATATTAATTAAGAGATCTTTTTCCCATTGTCCTCTTGGATCTTTAAAAGGAAGGGATTCTAATAAAAGTTTATATTTTGCAGAAGTTGAAGTTGAGCAGTATTTTTTCCAGCATGGTGGAGGATACAAGATGAGAAAAATTGGGCAGGTTCTGTTTGACAAAGTTTCTAATTTGAAGATAGTGAAAGAAATGTGTAGCTGGAAGGTTAAATTTGGAATGTAATTGAGATAGATAGATAGATAGATAGATAGATAGATAGATAGATAGATAGATAGATAGATAGATAGATAGATAGATAGATAGATAGATACTTTATTAATCCCAATGGGAAAGGATGCAAAGATATTGTCTATATAAAGATCTCTGAGCAGTTTAATCCCAAATCTTTTCCAGATATTAAAAACTGGATATGTTTGCGAGGGTTGAAAGAGGTGGTTCTCTTGCAGGGGTGCCACAGATAGAAGATTTTCCATCTTAAATTGCTTTCTAAATTGGTTCCATGTTCTGAGTGAGTGAAGCACAATTGGGTTATTAGTATATTTGCGATAACTTGCATTTATTGGAGCGCAGAGCAGGGAATATAAAGAAGTGATGCAGGATTTTACTTCTATTGCGGACCAGGCCTGTGTATGTTAATTTATTTGTGTCCAGGTTTTTATGGCTTGTATGTTTGCTGCACAGTAATAAAACTGAAAATTAGGTAGAGCCATGCCACCTTCTGCCTGAGGTCTTTGTAGGGTCGCTCTTTGGATACGTGAATGTTTTGAGTTCCAAATAAATGAGGTTATTGTTGAATCTAATTGCTTGAAAAATGATTTATTGATATATATTGGGATGTTTTGAAATAAAAAAAGAAGCTTAGGAAGAATATTCATCTTAACAACGTTAATTCTTCCGGCTAGAGTGAGATGAAGGGTTGACTATCTATGCAAGTCTTGCTTAATTTTTTCCATACAGACGCGAAATTTTGTTGATAAAGAGCTTTATGTTTACTTGTGATATTTAGCCCTAGGTATTTAAACTGATCTGCTATGGTAAAAGGTAGGGTGTCCAATCTAATATTATATGCCTGTGAATTCACTGGAAAGAGTATATTTTTATTCAGATTATTTCTGAGACCAGAGATCTTTTGAAAATCTGAAAGTGCTGTTAAAATTGCAGGCACAGTGTTTTCTGGGTCTGAAATACTGTATATAAAACCATATCATCTGCATATAGAGAAATTTTCTGTTCCAGTCCTTTTCGCATAATCCCCTTTATCTGATAAGAATTTCGACAGTGGACCGCCAGTGGTTCAATGGCAATTGCAAACAGCAGTGGTGACAAAGGGCAACCTTGTCTGGTGCCATGTTCTAGTTTAAAGTAGTCTGAACAAATGTTGTTAATACAGACTGAGGCTTCTGGACTGGTGTACAGTAGTTTGATCCATGCACAAATATTCGGGCCAAACCCAAATTTCTCCAATGCAGTGAAAAGGTAGTTCCATTCAATCATATCAAATGCTTTTTCTGCATCCAATGATAATAATATCTCTGGGGTGTTTGACTTTGCTGTTGAATATATTACATTAAACAGGCGTCAAAGATTGGAAGATAAGTGTCGGCCTTTAATAAATCCAGTTTGATCCTGTGATATTACCGAGGGCAGCACTTTCTTCATCCTTCTAGCTATAATTTTTGAGAGTATCTTAGCATCATTATTCAGAAGTGAAATTGGTCTGTATGATGCACATTGTAACAAGTCCTTATTTTGTTTACAGGAGTTATTCTGAACAGTCAGCATGGGTTCAGAAGAGGGAGATCATGTTTTACTAACATTCTAGAATTCTATGAGGAGGCAACAAAAGGATACGATCAAAGTGGAGCATATGATATTATTTATCTGGACTTTCAGAATGCATTGGATAAGGTGCCACATGAGAGGTTGGGCATCAAATTAAAAGAAGTGGGAGTTCACGGTGATGTTTTCAGATGGGTGCAGAATTGGCTCAGACACAGGAAACAGAGGGTGATGGTGTGAGGAACCTCATCAGAACTGGCCGATGTTAAGAGTGGTGTTCCACAGGTGTCAGTTCTAGGGCCGCTGCTATTTTTAATATATATAAATGATTTAGATAGGAATATAAGTAACTAGATGGTTAAGTTTGCAGATGATACCAAGATAGGTGGATTAGCAGATAATTTGGAATCCGTTACAGTGCATCCGGAAAGTATTCACAGCGCATCACTTTTTCCACATTTTGTTATGTTACAGCCTTATTCCAAAAATGGATTAAATTAATTTTTTTCCTCAGAATTCTACACACAACACCCCATAATGACAACATGAAAAACGTTTATTTGAGATTTTTGCAAATTTATTAAAAATAAAAAAATTGAGAAAGCACATGTACATAAGTATTCACAGCCTTTGCCATGAAGCTCAAAATTGAGCTCAGGTGCATCCCATTTCCCCTGATTATCCTTGAGATGTTTCTGCAGCTTAATTGGAGTCCACCTGTGGTAAATTCAGTTGATTGGACATGATTTGGAAAGGCACACACCTGTTTATATAAGGTCCCACAGTTGACAGTTCATGTCAGAGCACAAACCAAGCATGAAGTCAAAGGAATTGTCTGTAGACCTCCGAGACAGGATTGTCTCGAGGAACAAATCTGGGGAAGGTTACAGAAAAATTTCTGCTGCTTTGAAGGTCCCAATGAGCACAGTGGCCTCCATCATCCATAAGTGGAAGAAGTTCGAAACCACCAGGACTCTTCCTAGAGCTGGCCGGCCATCTAAACTGAGCGATCGGGGGAGAAGGGCCTTAGTCAGGGAGGTGACCAAGAACCCGATGGTCACTCTGTCAGAGCTCCAGAGGTCCTCTGTGGAGAGAGGAGAACCTTCCAGAAGGACAACCATCTCTGCAGCAATCCACCAATCAGGCCTCTATGGAAGACACTCCTTAGTAAAAGGCACATGGCAGCCCACCTGGAGTTTGCCAAAAGGCACCTGAAAGACTTTCAGACCATGAGAAAGAAAATTCTCTGGTCTGATGAGACAAAGATTGAACTTTTTGGTGTGAATGCCAGGCGTCACATTTGGGGAAACCTGGCACCATCCCTACAGTGAAGGATGGTGGTGGCAGCATCATGCTGTAGGAATGTTTTTCAGCGGCAGGAACTGGGAGACTAGTCAGGATAAAGGGAAAGATGACTACAGCAATGTACAGAGACATCCTGGATGAAAACCTGCTCCAGAGCGCTCTTGACCTCAGACTGGGGCGACGGTTCATCTTTCAGCAGGACAATGACCCTAAGCACACAGCCAAGATATCAAAGGAGTGGCTTCAGGACAACTCTGTGAATGTCCTTGAGTGGCCCAGCCAGAGTCCAGACTTGAATCCGATTGAACATCTCTGGAGAGATCTTAAAATGGCTGTGCACCGATGCTTCCCATCCAACCTGATGGAGCTTGAGAGGTGCTTTAAAGAGGAATGAGCGAAACTGGCCAAAGATAGGTGTGCCAAGCTTGTGGCATCATATTCAAAAAGACTTGAGGCTGTAATTGCTGCCAAAGGTGCATCGACAAAGTATTGAGCAAAGGCTGTGAATACTTATGTACCTGTGATTTCTAAGTTTTTTTATTTTTAATAAATTTGCAAATACCTCAAGTAAACTTTTTTCACGTTGTCATTATGGGGTGTTGTGTGTAGAATTCTGAGGAAAAAAATGAATTTAATCTATTTTGGAACAAGGCTGTATCTGCATAACTGTTCCAGCATAACTGTTTTGTAGATGGGTGAGTGATGGTCTAGGGAGGCATACTGTACTTGGAGGGTAGCATAGACCTCCATGTGCTAGGCAATGGTACCATGACTTCTGTTAGGCACCAGGATGAAATCCTCAGAGCCATTGTCAGATTTTACACTTGTGCTGTGGGCCCTGGTTTCTTCCTGGTGCAGCACAATGTCTGGTCTCATGTGACCAGAATGTGAAGGCAATTCCTGGATGACATAGGCATTAATACCACTGAATGACCTGCACGTTCCCCAGACCTGGAGCCAAGTGAGGACTTCTGGGAAGTCTGACACCACCAAGTAGTGCTACAGACTGACTGTCCTGGAGCTCAATGATGCAATGATCCAAGTCTGGATGGAGATACCCCAGGACATCATACGCCATATGCCCAGACATTGTCAGGAGTGCATACGGGCATGTGGGGGCCATACACAGTACTGAGTCACATTATGAGTTGCTGTGATGAAATTCATGCAAGTTGGATGAGCCTGTTTGGCTTTTTGGCTTTGGTGTGGTGTATATATTGGCTGCTGAGAACTTCAGCCAGTCTGAGGCGTGGGCTGTTAGGGATTATGAGGGCTTAGGTAGGCCCTGAAGACACAATTATTATTTTGCTACTTTGGTCACTTGTGTGAATCTTTGGATTCGGGATCTGCACTTGAGTGCCCCTTAGACCCCCAGAGTTTTATTTCCTTCAGGATTTAATTTTTGGAGCTTTTGTTTTTCTCTCTTCCACTGTTATTCTTAAAAAAGGTAAAAAAAAAACCAATGAAAAATAAGAACTAGCGATTCTATCACATTATCACTTTTAGGATAAATTTATAATAGTTTTAACAACTTTCATCTACTATATATAGTGTATTCAGAAATTTACTAGACAATTTTTTGTGCGGTAGTTTTAACTTTAAATGGATAAATTTGACACTTTTGCCCATCAATCTACAGTACACTCAATAATGCATAATGACAAAATAAAATATGTTTTCAGAAAGGCTTGTAAATTAATTAAACTGTATTCAGACTCTTTGCTGTGGCACTTCAAATTGTGGTCAGTTGTGTCTAGAATTTGATTGGAGTCTGCATGTGGCAAACTAAATTGATCTGACATCATCTAGATAGGCACACACCTGTGTATAAAAGGTTCCCAATTCACACTATGTGTCAGGACAAAATCCAAGCCATGAAGTCCAAAAAGGTCAACCTTATGGTGAAGCATAGATCAGGGAAATGGTGTAAAAAATGGTGTAAAAACATTTTTCCAGGAGCACAGTGGTTTCAAAATTCATCAAATGAAAAAAGTTTTGAATCACCGAGACTCTTCACAGAAGTGGCCATCTAGCCTAACTGAGTAACCAGGCAAGAAGCAACATGAATGGTCACTCTAACAGAGCTTCAGAAGTCCTCCTGTCAGAAGAACCACCATCTCAGCAGCACTTCTTCAATTAGGCATTTATGGCAGAGTGGCCATTCTTAGCAGATGCACAGGGAGACTGGTCATAATTAAGGGAAGGATGAATGCAGCCATAAACCTGCTCCGGAGTGGCATGAGACCTCAGACTGGGCCAACAGTTCATCTTTTAGTATGGCAATGACCCAAAGCATACATCCAAGACAACTCTGGAGTGGCTTCAGGACAAGTCTCTGACTGCATTTGTGTAGCCCAGCTAAAGCCCAGACTTTAACAACATAAAGCATCTGCATATAGGCACAGAAGGCAATGCTTTCAAAATAAGCAAGCAAAAAAGCAAACACTCACATAATACAAAATCCAAAGAATGGTCAAATGACAGCACAGAGGTTAAAAGTTAAAAAATTCTCAAAAAACCCAAATTAATAACCAGAGAAACTCACCAACACCAATGCATTCAATGAACTGCAAGGGACTGTTTTCCTCTGCCTTAGAAGGGCTAAGGGCAGTCCCTTTATGGTAATGCGGTGGTCCTGTCTCAGGACGAACTCACCCAAAACACATGGCACATGGGAAAATTACATAGACATTGTAAGAAGAACGACCATAAGACGTTGTGAAGGTTTGGGGCAGCCACCTGTATAACTTTTCCCGGCTGCAAAATTGTTGACAAAGCACAGACATATTCATACAACAGAGTCCAAAACAGAACTGACTAACTGGGAGCAAGATGGTGGCTTTAACAGCCAGTGGAGGAAGTGATGTCATCAGGACCGTGACGTCGTTGTCTGCCCCTAAGCTGGGTGGGATTTCCCTAGAATGGTCTGTAAAAGATCGAGAATTAGTGCACTTTGCCACCCCCTGGTCCAGTGTGGAATTACATGTACTCAAGCCCTTTAGTTGTCTCCTAAACACGCGTGTGTGACAGGACCTCCCCCCTCAGCCCAGACCCGTTGGGTCAGGTATCCTGCACCGAGAGGTCGTGAATGCGGGAGAGAGCATCGGCATTGGTGTGGAGAGAACCCTTTCGATGAATGAGCGAGAACTTATAAGTTTGTAAATTAAGGAACCACCTAGTGATTCGAGGGTTGGACTCCTTATGCAAGGCCATTCACTGTAAAGGTGCATGGTCCGTGACAAGTGTAAACTCCCAACCCAAGAGGTAGTACCTCAATTGTGTAATTGCCCACTTAATCGCAAGAGCCTCTCTTTCTAACGCTGCATACCTGGTCTCCCGATTCACCAGTTTCCAGCTCAGGAACATGACGGGGTGTTCAGCACCCTCTACGCTTTGGCTCAGCACTGCTCCTAGGCCTGTGTCCGAAGCGTCCGTCTGGAGGATAAAAGGAAGCGAAAAGTCAGGTGCTTTCAAAACAGGTGCCGATGTCAGGGCCCTTTCAAGTCACTGAATGCAGCTTCTGTCGTATCGGTCCATACCACAATTTTGGGAGCCCTCTTCTTTGTTAAATCACTCAAGGGCACAGCTTTCTCCGAAAAGCATGGTACAAACCAGCAGTAGTACCCGGCTAAACCGAGAAATGCTTGGACCTGCCGCTTGGTTCGCGGACGGGGCCATTTCAAAATGGCATATATTTTGAAACACTGCGGCTTCACAGTACCACGACCCACCAGGTCGAATGGAGGGAGGCGGCCCCTTTTATATCCACCTGGATGCGCTCCAGGTGCCTCCTAACGAGCTCCTGCCGGCACTCCCTGATGTGGCAGAAGTGCCGGCTGTGCACCCGGAAGCACTCCAGGTGTCCCTGGTCTTCTTCCCCCCAGCATTTCCGGGTGTGGCGGAAGTGCTGGGGGCCAGGGCTCTTCAGGCATCGGAGCGCCCCCTGGCGGTGACCACAGGTCCCTATAGCTTCCATGCTCCTTTCCCCTGGTCCCCATAGCCACCAGGGCGGTTGCCCCCTCGTGGTCTGGAGGAGGCGTAATCCCTCTTCCGGTCCTTCTGGGCATCCCGGCTGGGAACCACCCCCATGTGACATCTTTTCAAGTCCATGCCCTGACAATTTGGGGTGCCAGTTTTTCTTAACGTGATAAAGTGTCCACCCTGAATTACCTAATGGGCCTATGAAACAGAAACACTGACTGCTGCATTACTATTCTATAATACTGATGGACATTTAAAGCATTAATTATATTTTATTTGTCCTTAAGGGAAAATCAAAAACTTTACAGAAGCTCAAGAAAAATATAAATATAACAAACCACAAACTCCTAAACAGAAATAAGAACTTGGATATTAAGAGAGCAACTGCTGTCAATAACAGGCTTGTAGGTGGCAGTAAGATGGCTAGAGCTGCCAAGTTGTACCACAGGTTTACATTTAAAAACATCAGCATTTGAGCAGAGCAAGTCCAGCTTGTTGTGTCTACAAAGGGAACATGCTGATAGATTATTGTTCCTTCCAAAGTTCCCTTATCCAGCATTCTAGGATAAGAATGATTCCTCAGCTGAGTGTTGGTAACAGACTGAATCATTTACTGTATGTTGATGAGTTAATAAACATGAATCTAGATAGTATAAGTTATTTCCCTACACACAGTAACATGGATAGAATTCAGTCAGCATTTCAATGTCGAATCACACATTTTAGTTTAATTACTAGGAAATACGAAGACCTCCAGTCTTCCAGTCCTCAAACAAAGGTAGTTCATATAGAGCAAGCTGGACATTTCCATTTTGGCCATATATTCTTTTGCTTTCAGTATGAAAATATACTGCCACACAGTGAGCACATTGCCAAGCACATTTTACTTTCATAATAAATGCTCTTTGCCCAAAGATATAAAAGCTATGGTTACATATGAGTGGAACTTACAAATATTTGACGATCTCCTTATTTGTTGGCATACATGTCTCTGATGTGTCTTTCCTACATTCAGTAGTGTAGTGTATGTGTGGCATGTTGATGAGCTATATTGTTAGTTACCTGCTAGATGGCTCTATATCTAAGCTTCCCTCTCAATGTTCTTCATCACTGAAGTATCCCCCTGTGTTTGGATCATAATGATCAGTTTGGTGTAAGGACATAAGTACAGGTTTTTGATGCCTTGCAGATGTCACTGCTGTTCTTCTTCTTCCTCTTGCCATGTGTGGCCTCAGCAAAGCCCCTGACAGTTAGCAGATGTTGCCTTCTGTTTTCTTTCTGCCACTCTTTTACACCATTTATTGCACACATAAATCCATCCAACTCCATCTTTTTCACATCATGTGATTGTACTATATTAGATGAAACACGTCCACCATTAAATAGCATGTGAAATAAGAATTTTAAGTCGGTCTTTTGTAGTGTCCAAAATGCCACAGTACCTGAACTCCCTGTGACTCACTACGATATGTGACAGTTCATTCAACTTATCAGTCAAATGTGTCTCATTTTTATGGAGGCAGGCTAGATTTGAAAACTTTCCACCTTACTTTTATCCTTGCTCCAGACCTTCACCCTTTCCATTCTCATAATCATTTGATCAATTGACCTTTAATGTAACATCCATCCATCCATCTATTTTCCAACCCGCTGAATCCGAACACAGGGTCATGGGGGTCTGCTGGAGCCAATCCCAGCCAACACAGGGCACAAGGCAGGAATCATTCCCGGGCAGGGTGCCAACCCACCGCAGGACACACACAAACACACCCACACACCAAGCACACACTACGGCCAATTTAGAATCGCCAATCCACCTAACCAGCATGTCTTTGGACTGTGGGAGGAAACCGGAGCGCCCGGAGGAAACCCACGCAGACATGGGGAGAACATGCAAACTTCACGCAGGGTGGACCCGGGAAGCGAACCTGGGTCTCCTAACTGCGAGGCAGCAGCGCTACTACTGTGCCACCGTGCCGCCCCCTTTAACGTAACAATCATTTAATAAATTGACCTTTAATGTAACATTTTGGAATGCTCATTTTGACTTTAATATAAATAAAACACACACGCATTCTATTGATATCATAGGTTTATAATATCCTATTGGGTTTTCAACGAAATTGTCAAAGTAATTACAGAATTGCTCACAAACAATAGTTCCTCAAACAACAAGTTGTTATTTCATCAGGCATATTTAAGTTCTGGGTCATGGTGGGACATTGTGATGCAGTATATTTATTTCAGAAACTTCCCAATTCAAAATCATAAGAACGCTTTGTACTTATTCATTGGCTTCCATTCAGTGTTCACCCTGGCAGTGGACAATAAGCAGGATTCACATAAAAAGCCTACCAGCACACTCACTCAGCTGGCTGATACTTGAACTAAATGCTATTGCCTTAATACTCTCATATTTATTTGTGTTTTTCAAAAGGTCAAAGAAGTTGCTATGGGGACCAAATCAGTTTTGTTTTCCCTCTCATTAATAGCAGTTGAAGCAGTGTCAGCACCGCCATTCATCTGTACGAAACATTTGGTGCTTTTTTGTCTCACCTTGTCGCTGTATCACATTTCACCCTTTGTCATGATTCATTGGATCTTCACCACAATTTTCACAGAATCCTTTACACTGGCTGGTGAGCAAGTCAGAATCCTTACTGGTGCAACCAGCAGACACACTTAATCTGGCCAGGTCCCAAGTCTCACTTGATGGTTTCTGCAGAAGCATGCCCTCTTAACTGCGAAGACTTTAGCAAAGCCCTGATGGGGAGAGAGTAACTGTAAACCTCTGGCTGTACAAAAAAGGGCAGACAAAGAATCGTTTAAAAAAAAAGTTTATTTTTCAAAAATCTCTGAAACTCCAATATGTTCAAAAGAGTTCAGAAAGGCAAAATGGATGTGCCTGAAGACAAACCGATAGCAACAAAGTCGCAGTACAGAATCCTTGACGTGTGATCAAAAACAAAGCAGAAGTCAGAAAACACTAAATAAAATGTTAAAATACAAGGTAAAATTATAAACACTCTACTTTCTTAGTCTTTCTTGGTCCTTATCCGGTCCCTGGGCATTCCATGGACTCAGCCTGCTGTATCCACATCAATTTTCCACCTCTGCTGGTACCCGCAGACCCTGAGCTACCACCTCTGTTGGTTACTGCGACTCCCTCTTCAGGATCCTGCCACCTCGGGAGATCATCTATTCTTCAGATCAAATGGCCTCTCAAATGCAGGAGACTGGATCTGAGAGGCAGAAGTAATAACCACCTTATTACTGATTTATTGGCTTCAAAGATAATTATGATATTCCTGTGTGGGATAGAGCCCGGACACAGACAGGTAGACATGATTGATTTCAACCCACACACGTTTATTTACAATAAGTGCACGAGCCAGTGCCGCAGCACCAATCACCCACACTCCAGGCCCTCTCACACGCCTCTCTTCACCGCCTCCACTCCTCTCCTCCAAGACTCTATCTACTTCCGCCCGACTCCAGCCCTCGAATGGAGGGAAGCGGCCCCTTTTATACACACCCGGATGTGCTCCAGGTGCATCCCGATTAGCCTCTGCCGGCACTCCCCAGTGTGGCGGTAGTACCGGCTGTGCACCCGGAAGCACTCCGGGTGTCCCTGGTCTTCTTCCCCACAGCACTTCCGGGTGTGGCGGACGTGCTGAGGGCCAGGGCTCCATAGGCATTGGGGTGCCCCCTGGCGGTGACCACGGGCCCCTATAGGGTTGAGCTTCAAAGCTCTGTTCCCATGGTCCCCAAAGCCACCAGGGTGGTCGCCCCCACGTGGTCTGGGGGAGGCGTAAGCCCTCCTCCAGTCCTGCTGGGCGTCTTGGCTGGGTACCACCCCCAGCTTCCTGTGACACTAGGTTAGTACATAAGAATAAAGTATGTTGGGGTAGAAGGGTCTCATGTACACCTGATGTATTTTGCTTTCTTGACTACAGTGCAAAACTGTTTCATATCTATGCTGCAGGAGTAGATTAACACCAAAGTGACATGATTCATATAAAAAAAAACATCTGCAGAGTCCGGCAAGACAAGATGAGGAAATAGGGACAACAGACAAGAAGAGAAAATGGGGATTTTTAGAGACAGGAATAGATTGGGTAATACAGTGGGTAATTGGCAGATTTGTGTGGGATGAGGTCTGTAAGGGACATTAGTCATAATAGAAAGATTGTGTAGCATCAGCAGCAGAAGCACTAATGTTAACCATCTGTTCATCTTAATCCTTTATAGTGCATAGTAACCAAATCTATGCTCTGCCATACGTTTTAAGTTGCTACCTCGGTTTAATAATCAACTTCATGTCCTTACTGCTGACCTCTTCTGACTCTCAGTCAGCAACCCTACCTCTGTAGCTGGCTTCAATGTTCCTCTTCTTTTTCTCCTATTTTTCAACATTCCCAATTCTCTTGCAATGTATTCTGCATGCTAGCCTCACTTTCTATTTACTCTTTGAAAACTCAGAGGTTAAACTTTGGCCCATTAGAGTAACTACCCCACAAACTGTATATACTAACTAAAGTACCCTGTGAAACTCCCAGCAGGGATGGACCAAAGACCATAAATTTGGCACCGGGTGATATAACATGTTTGGACTATTTACTCCCCTGACATTCCTGGGTTAGGATACCCACATGGATACCTACAGGGCAAGATGGTAGTTGTAGTCCCATGGGGCAGCCCTGTTGGGTTGCGAGGGGGAGGCTGCAGGGATTGGCAATCTGTAATTTGTGGGACCATGTCTTAGCACCAGAAGTACTTCCGGGTCTTGAATAAAAGGAGTTACTCTGCCTCACTCAGGCAAGTTAGAGTCAGGTGGAAGAGGGACAAACCTCACCTGGGAAGAGGGGAAAAAGAGAATAAGAAAATACTTAAAAAAAATAATCTGTCTGTACAGTGAAATATACACTGTATATATATATATATATATATATATATATATATATACTGAATGTATCTCTATATATATATAAAATCCAAAGTCTGTCTGTATGTCTGTCTGTCTGTCTGCTTTTCACAAGAGAACTACTTAACAGATTTAGATTGAGTTTTTTTCTAAACTTTGCTTGAACATTCCGGTTGATCTTGCGACTTCTCTCATCGTTTATCGCTAGTTTGCATCTGGTACTGATTTATTTGCACGAATCTGAGAGAGACGCAGGGGGCAGAGGGGAGGGGGGCAAGGCCCTCTTCACTCACGCTTCAGCCTCGGGGTGTTTCTTACATCCACTTAGCTAGCGAGTGAGAGACCTACATAACAGATTTAGATCAGGTTTTTTTCTAGAATTTGCTTGAACATTCTGGTTGATTTTGCAACTTCTCTCATCGTGTTATAAATCATAGTTCGCTTGCAGGAGCGATATATTTGCACTAATCCGACACAGAGGCTGCAGGCTGAGGGAAGGGGGAAGCATGACGTCAGGAGTGGGGAGTCGGTCTACCTCTGCGTTTTGGAGCGTAACTTGCTTCCGCTTAGCGAGCAATACCTTTTGTTTATTGATTTGTAAAGTTTGTCCTGTTTCACTAATACGAGGGTGGAGCCAAGGGGAATGGCTAATATATATATATATATATATATATATATATATATATATATATATATATATATATATATATATATATATTTATGTATATAAGTTTAGAGTAAACAATGAGATCCAGGTAGCTGTTGACCTATTATATGTTGTGTCTGGAAGTGATGTCATGGCTCCTCCAGTCCTGAAGCTTCTGGACTGTGGACAGAGGGGAACGATACATTAATGTTGCCTCCCCACTTGGTTTGGGGTGGTATTACAGTTTTTGAGATCCAAGGACTGTGTTTCTGATACGGATGTGAGCAACACTGGAGCACCACAAGGAACAGTCCAGTCTCCTTTTCTCTTCACCCTGTACACTATAAATATAACACTAGGTTAGGTCACTAACAGAAATTCTCTGGTGATTCTACACTTATGGGGTGTATTGATAATGGGGGTGAGACAGAGGAGAGGAGTCAGGTGGAGAACTTTGTTTCTTGGTGAAAAGAGAATTGTCTGCAATGTAACATAAGCAAAACCAAGAAACTGGTTATGGGCTTTCATCATACCAGTAAGCCTCTATGTTCAGTCACTATTCAGGTAATAGATGTAGAGGAAGTCACTCCTACAAGTATTTGGGGATCCACAATAATGACAGGTTGGACTCAGAAACCATTTAAGAAAGAGCAGAGTAGGCTCTTTATCCTTAGGAGACGGTATTCCTTTAATGTGGGAAGTGACATCCTTCACATCTGTTATTACTGTGTGATGGCCGTGTTTGTGTGATACTGTGTTTCCTTCTCTGTGGTGTGCTGGGTTAGTAACATCACTTCAAGACAGGCCCACAAGCTAATTAAACAAAGCTAATTGACAACCTAATTAAAAGAGCAAGCTCAACTATAGGACTCACCCTGGACTCCTGGGGATAGTAGCAAAGGACAGAATTAAAACAAAACTGAGTGCCATTAGGAACAATGCTGGACATCCTCTCTCTGGCACACTAACTCTGAGGACTTTCAGCCAACCAATTATTCAGTAGAAGTTTGTCAAGAAACACGACTGGGGCTCCTTTATTCTAACAGCATTATGATTGTATACAAATAATGAATATTTCTATATTAAATATTTTGATTGTTTGATTTATGCGATTTTGACCAATTTCTTAGTGCTGTCTTTGGGAGTATGTCATATCGTGAGTCTATGGACCTCCATCCATCCATTTTCCAACCCGCTGAATCCGAACACAGGGTCACGGGGGTCTGCAGGAGCCAATCCCAGCCAACACAGGGCACAAGGCAGGAACCAATCCCGGGCAGGGTGCCAACCCACCGCAGGAGTCTATGGACATGATTACTCAAAATGAGTCACAATCTGAATGAAATGTTATTCGCACTGTAGAATCCTGGAGTAAAATTTCTCTGGTAATTTTGATCTAGAGAGCAAACTACATAGAGTATAATCCAGGGATATGTATAAGTATTGTGACAGAGTAAAGCTTTCAGAATAAACTTTACAAAAAAAAAAAAACGATGTGCTGAAATGACCATATTCTTTATTTTAGGTCATGTTGTGTATTTTCAGGGCTCTGTTAATTTAAGATACCTAAGATGTTTAAGCTGTTCATTTCACAAAGCTGAAGAGGGGAGTCTAATTTCCAATTCAGACTCTCTAGTCCTCTCCTGCAGAACTTTGTTTTCCGCTCTAACCGTTGCAATTTCCATACATTTCAGTGAAGCTCCAACATGCAGCAATGTAATCCTTTAGTAAACAAATTCAGAGAAGCCGAGCTTCAGGAATCTGTGCCACCACACTGAAGAGCAGCTGTCAGAAGAGCTGGGAGTTTACAGCACTACCAGGCTGACTTCATAAGTAGCTTTCTTAAATGCCTCATATTTTACCATTTATTTTTTGTTTTTTCAAGGGAGTGGGCCACAACACAGGATTACGGACTGAAATTTTATTTTTCCAGTCACCGGTTGTCATGGATCTGTGCTATTGCTTCCTTGGGATTTTTCCATTATATTTTTGTAATTTTTAGATATGTATTCATGTTGCCTTATTTGTTTAATCTGTGTGATTGTGACTTCATTGTGTCACCATTTTGTGGATGATTTTTTCTTATGGTTGCTGTGACTGTTGTTAGTTACATGGTTCCTAATCTCAAATGATCTCTAATGATCAAATTACACTACATTACATTTAAGGTGGCATAGTTTTATGATCAACTGCAACTTCGGATTAATTATTGACAGGATTATTAGTTACATTTAGGACCACTGCAACTCCTGATTCTTGACTATACTGTCCTACTTTGTGCCAGAAAACTAAAAAAATTCAACTTTGCTGAGCCCTCATCTTTTCCTCCTCTAGCCCGGGCAAATTCTTTCTGACTCTGCAATGCAAACAATTAAGTTTTTATACATATAAAAATATAATATATAAAAAATACTGTATTATATATATTATATATATTGTGATGGGCGGCCATGGCCATTACCTGGTTGGGATGCCAACAGAGTGGAAGGACAATTCTGGGGTATTGAGTTTTATATGATGAGGGAAAAATGAATTTAGATGATTTTAGCATGAAGCTGCTACGTAATAAAATGAGTAAAAGGTGAAGGGGTCTGAACACTTTATGAAGGCACCATATAATATTTACTACACAGAAATGGTTAAGAGGATCGATTGTTGCTCGACCAAACATTAGAAACGATAAAACGTGTGATTAAAGTGTCTTTGACTGTGGTGTCCTTGCCGGTTCCAGTTGTGGTGGATTCAACATCTTAAAAACATGTGCCCTCCTAAGATTTTCACACACTATAGTCTATAGAGTTTACATACAATGGTTAAAGAGACAAAAAATATCCAGTGAGCAGCAGATATGTGGGTGACATTGAAAACAGAGAGATCAGATGAAAATGGCCACTCTCATTCAAGTATAAGTAATATAAGTTTTAATACTCAACAGCACTTTACTGGTTGGCAGAAGTGCTTCTCTGAGCAAACAAGGTATTGGACCTTGAAATGAAACAGCTACAGCAGCAGAAGACCAAATCGGGTGTGATAGCTATGAGGAATATGATGCTGCCCTGTGTGCATGGTCACCAACAATGGATGGTCTAGAAAATATCATCTGGCCAAACAAAATTTTTCTCTTCAGAATTTGGTATAAAAGCATCAATTCATGACTCTGACCTACTGTACTTTGAGTTGAAAGTAAAGGGGCTGATGGAGGTAGTGTATTGATACGGGGAAACATTGATGATGACCGTGTTCATCTCTTTATGGAAACAGTCTACACTTTTTAACATGGATACCTACTATGAGGACAATGTCAGTACTTAGTGATATATATTTTTTTGTTTTTAATGTCTTACGATTAACACACAAGTCACAAAAGCGAACATCATCTGAAGATGGTGCCACGAATATTACTGTGACTTCAGTGTCCTCCAATGGCCTACACTCTCTAGATGTTGAATTCAATTGAGAAGCTTTGGGATGAGGAGAAATAGGAAGTTCAAAGAAAGAACAACTAGGCAGGAATTTGCAGGAATTGAGTTATGCTACTGAGTTTCTTGGACCTACAGATACTAGATAGGGTAAGAATACACAGTACTGTATGTTGAGATGCAGGCACATGATTGGCTGTTCGGAGAATTAGGCTGTTAATGTTAACCAAGAAAACATATCTAGCCAGTGGCCTTTGAGGATTTTGGAGGACTATTAAGTGTCTTGGTCATACAGTCAGAGTCAGAGACTGAGCTGGAAAAACTGTGGTTTAAACAGAGGTAAGCTACACTGCCTGCCTATAAATAAGTCCAATGTCACATCCTGAGAACTTTTGCAATGTTTTCTTTACTGCAGATGTCTTTTCTAATGGATACAGCAATTCATATCACTACTATGGTATTCCAATCACTGCTACATTATAGAAGCATTTTTAATAAGTTTTTACTTTTTAGAAAGAACAATTATCCATATCAGAAAACTTCACAAAGGGTGTCAATATTAAGTACTTCACTTTTGCAATTTATTGAGGCTTTGAACTTTGGTGACCACTCAATAAACTCATAATGCAAAGCTGATTTTGCACTACAAAGGATTTATTCAAAGCCATGGCTTACTGTGAAAGATTTATGTGCTTTCATGACCAATGAAAGGATTAGGTGGCCATAAATGGAGACTGCTTCCAACAGAAGGGCAGCATTCCGGATGAGATTAAGTGTCTGTGTAACTGTTCTTGGCTACAATTTTCCTCTCAGACATCATTACTAACGCAAATTATGTGCTCAAGTCAAGTCACTAATGCAATAATGAGTACTATTTTATTTCTTTATGAGATGCTTAGCTCACCAAGTGTATGTGCTGTGGCACAAAATCTATATGCCACTTGGGGAGGATAGCTCAGCAGGCTCCTATCAATTATGGAGAATCCACTGCATCCACTAAATAGTATCATCTCCAGACAGAAGAGCAGCTTCAGCGACAGACTGCTGTCACTGTCCTGCTCCACTGACAGATTGAGGAGATCGTTCCTCCCCCAAACTATGCGACTCTTCAATTCCACCCGGGGGGGTAAACGTTAACATTTAACATTATACAAAGTTATTGTCTTTTTTTTCACCTGCATTATTATCATTCTTTAATTTAATATTATTTATTGTATCAATATGCTGCTGCTGGAAAATGTGAATTTTCTATTGGGATTAATAAAGTATCTATCTATCTATCTATCTATCTATCTATCTATCTATCTATCTATCTATCTATCTATCTATCTATCTATCTATCTATCTATCTAGGATTTATGCATATTGGGCTAATTTAGACTTCCAGGGTCAGCATCCACAGAGCGCAAGTCTTCTGTCTACTAAGAAGTCAAGGGGTAGGATTGAATTAGCACTGAAAGCTGACTGGTTCTGTTTACTGGGGCTTGATGGAACATTCACGTCTCCGTTTGGGTTTGTCTGCTTGTTCTGGGCTCTCAGTTTAACCTGAGTTGACTTTTTCCCCTATCGTAAGTCAGTTTTGAGTTTAGTAGAAGGCTAACGTTTGTCATATTGCAGCCCAGTTTTCAGATGAATGTAACTTTTCCCATTCTCTGTTCACAGTCTGATTTTCATTATGGTGAAATTTCAACATTGGTTCCCTCATGTATGAGTCTACTCATTTTCAGATCACACCCTAGGTGTCCATAATTCCTAACTGAACTGCTTTAGAAATTGTTACATTTGCATAGTGCATCTATACTGTTAGACTGCATGCCTGAAGATAGTATTACTTTGGTCATAGCTGTGATTTTGTGAGAGTGTTATACCAGACCAAAGGCAATTTCTCAGTGTGACGTGATTTTACTGGCTCTTGGATCATTGACCAGTTACAGTGTGATGTTCTGCTGGTATTTAGATCAAAATTATTTTCTCAATATGTCCTATTTGTGCCTTATCTCAGCTCTGTGGCCAGTTCTCAGTTCTGCATAAGTGACAGGGTGGTACAGCACAGTCCCTGTCTACTCATTCTCAGATCATTGATGAGCTGTGAAATTTAATCTTACCTACTCTCACACACGTCCGATTGGGAGGCAGATAGAGGGCCTAAATAATAGTAGTACCACTCCAGATCAGGGGGTGATGAGCTTCACTAACTTTCTCTCTCCGTCCTCTGCAGACTATCTCCAGGAAATACCACTAGGTGCCAGCACTGTTGATGACGTCACTTACGGTCCTGAAGACGTCACTTCCAGCACCTGCACCATGGATGACGTCACTTCTGGTCCTGGCGCTATGGATGATGTCACTTCTGGTCTCAATAACATCACTTCCAGTTCCTGTCCAGATGATGTCACTTTCTGTCATGGCCATTAAAGCCTCCATCTTGTAAAAACCAAAATCAGTTCTGTTTTGGACTTCAACCTGAACACAACTCATCAAAATTTAAACTTTTGCAGCCAGGGCACAATATATGGGTGGCTGCCCCAAGCGTTTTTTGATGTACCCGTGTCTTTCTTATCACACTACTATATTTCCAAACATGGTGTCCCACCCAGAATTGATTCCCACCTTGTCTCTGTGCTCCTGGAAAGCCTTGCATGGACTTTAAAATGCAAAGACAAAAAAAACAAAACCTTGGCATGGGGTAAGAAATGGGCTGTATAACACACTGTTGATATGTGCACTAGTAATAGTAACATCACCAGTGTGAGAGTTAGTCTGATTATTATAGATGGAGCCTCGGTGACTGTTTTTCCAATACAAACCAATACAAATTTGGCTGTTAAGTTACAACAGGAAGACCCAACACATTGAAGGTTCCGGCTCCACCTCAGTATAGATGGGTTACAGTACCTGGAGTTGGCTTATCCCTTTGACAAAACTTGCAGAATTTAGGATTGCAAACACTCTGCTGTCCACAAGGAGAAATTCTAGGAGTATGGCCTAGGAGTTCTCACCTACAAAATGGACACAGAATCGCTAAAAAAAAGTCCAGAGAAAAGTAACTAGGCTGATTCCAGGGCTACTGGAGATGAATTATGAGGAAAAATTAAAAGAGCTGAGCCTTTACAGTTTAAGTAAAAGAAGATTAAGAGGAGACACGATTGAAGTGTTTAAAATTATGAAGGGAATTAGCACAGTGGATTGAGACTGTTATTTTAAATGAGTTCATCAAGAACACGGGGACACAGTTGGAAACTTGTTAAGTGTAAATTTCGCACAAACATTAGGAAGTTTTTCTTTACACAGAGAACTATAGACACATGGAATAAGCTACCAAGTAGTATGGTAGATAATAGGACTTTAAAGTGGATAGGACTGGTCAGCTTTGTTGGGCTGAATGACCTATTCTTGTCTAGATTGTTGTAATGTTCTGTCATTCCTGATCCTGAAAGCAGCATGTAAATAATTACTGATTATGGCCTTGTTCTGTCCTTTTTGACCTTGATCTTTAACTTGCATATTTGAATCAGTTTGCGTGCCTTTGCTTGTTTTTGCCTTCCTTGCTGTGCCTCCTGACTGAGCCTTTTTGTTTTACATCTTGAGCTTGTTTTTCTATATTTGATCATGACTATTTATACTGTACGTTTCTTTCTCTGGTCCCAATTCCATATTTGATTCAAACTGCCACTGTTTAGTTCATTGTGTTCTTCTTTAACCTCAAGATGGCAGCTTATAGACTTTTCTTGTCCAATCTAGCAGGTGTGCAAAGCTTGTAGAGAATCTCCCAAGAAGACTTGATACTGTAATTTTTGCCAAAGGAACTTCTCCAAAGTACTAAGTTAAGGGTCTGAATACTTATATGAATGAGAGATCAGTATTTTAATACCATTCTGCAATTACGTTTTCATTTTGTCTTTATTGTTTATTAACAATAAATTGTATTCAGTGTAGACTGATAGGCAAAAATGGAAACTGTATTCATTTAAAATTATATCTACAACACAATAAAGAGTGCAGCAAGTCTGAAAATATTCGGAATCCACTTCCTCTAATCATGTCTATCTGCTGTCAGATCAAAGGCCAATTTATGCTTTTGTAGGAGTATTGTTAGATTTTTAATTCACCTGGGAAATACTTCAAAAAAAAGTTTAAGGTAAATAATGCCTTTTCATGCAAAAAACAGAGAGTGCCATATGGAATTATTTGAGTTTACAGCAGAAAATAAAGTGTCCATTGTGGCAGACGGCTGGGGATCCTGCCCAGCCAGGATGCCTGGAAGGACCAGGAGAGGGACAATAATAATAATAATAATAATAATTCATTACATTTATATAGCGCTTTTCTCAGTACTCAAAGCGCTATCCATACAGGGAGGAACCAAACCCACAATCGTCCACAGTCTCCTTACTGCAAAGCAGCAGCACTACTACTGCGCCCCCTGGACCACGAGAGAGCAGCCGCCCTGGTCTACATGGGGGCCACGGGATCAGAGCTTGGAAGATCATCCCTGTTGGGGCCCATGGCCCTGGATGGTAGCACTTACGCCACACCAGCAAGTGCTGCCGGAAGATCATCAGGAAGCACCTGGAGCACAAGTATAAAAGAGGCCGCCTCATTCCATTCGGGAAGCCGGAGTCGGGAGGCAGAGGATGGAGCTTGTGATGGGAGGAGTGGAAGCGGCAGAAGAGAACGAGAAGGAAAGCCAAAGAAAGGACTGAACAGAGAGTATTGGGGTTTGTGCACTATATTGTGGGTGCAGAGGGAGAAGGAAATAATAAACGTGTTTCCTCTTGGGACATTGTGAGTCGGTGTCTGTTTGTGTCCAGATTCAAAGTCCACACCATATAGGATTTCCTGCCAGGTGAGAAACTAAGTGACCTTAGTAGTTTTCACAGGAATTACAAGAAAGATAAATAATATTTAGCTGAAATAGTTCTCATAGTATGTGGTGAATGAATAGGATACATTTTTCAAATATCCAATAGTATGTTACCAGAACACAGACCACTGCTGGATGTTATTTGATCTTTCTCCGGATTATAGTTTACTGCGAGAGCCTTGTGTGCTGGAGATAGCAGCCAGTTCTCAAATGAGTATGCCTGTACTCGGTGTCAGATCACAGTTCAGTCATGAGATTGCATTAGAGGCACAGCCAGGAATTAATTCTGGGGGGCAGGGTCGGAATGAGAAAGTACATGAATCACAATTCCATCCATGATCAGTCAGTTGGAACTACCATAAAATATGCCTCGGGAGGTTCAAACGTGAACTGTACCACAGGCTTGCTATTTTATTTCAAGGGCACATGTCCTAATTGGACAGCAGTAAGCTCTGTCTTATTTCTTTCCAGTGTATTCAAGCTTCAATAACTCCTTTCAGCACCAGTGCCTTTTAGTAGCGCCTAAAGTTGACTTTTCCAGCTCTGATACGGACAGAACTAAATTTCTGCATGTCACTTGACATTGGAAAGTGGCAGAGAATGTGTTAAAAGGTTGCTGAATTGTACACTCTGTTGATGAATTGTTTTTTTAAGTTCATCAGTAAGTCTCCAAGGTAGATTAATTGTTAGGCTAATTTATTACTTAACTAGCCAGAGCAGTGGACAGGAAGCGTTTGCAATTAATGTCCAAATGAAGCTGCCTGCTTTAATCGTATTTCAGACTGATGAGAAGGGCAACTCGCGGCTTTGTCGCAGCCCCTGCGGAACCACTCAGCCTTTTTCTGCATGTATTCTGCACTAAATTATTATAGCATGGCAGCAAAAAGAAGATAGCAAATATATTGGAACTCTAGATCACATTACTGTATGCAGAGTACAATAAATCAGCTTCCCGTGATAGAGACAAGTCTTTTACAGGGCAACGTTAATCCTCGCTCACACTTGCTGAATGAACTCTACAGCTGAGATTAGGCTTATTAAAGACATTTAGAATACTGCATAAACATATGAATAGAGCTTAAATAGACCATGGGCTAAAGTGGTCTAATTCTAAAGATTTGAATTCACATCAGTGCATATGTAACCTGTAGGGCAGGGGTCTCCAACCTTTTTTCCCCTGAGAGCTCCTTTTACAAAATGAAAATGGCCGAGAGCTACTCATGTTTTCTAACGTTTATTCTTATAGCTTATTTCAACCCAAACAAACTGAATAAGCTTGTTTTACCTGAACATTTACAAAATGTTGGTGTCCACAACTCACATTTGAACATCACAAAAAATATTTAGTTCATCTGCAAGTGCATTTTGTATGTCTGTATGCATTTTCTAGTGTATCTCACGCCATTGAATTAAAACATGAATGCTGTCAAAACAAAACAATGCAATTCCAAATACACAGATATTCCTTATTCATTTGTCATTTTGTTCCATGTCACTGTGTCACTTTATTCACATGTCCAGTTGCATGTGTGATGTGTTTTTTAGTTAGTCAGATGACCGGCACTGCATGGA